>NC_068362.1:105638329-105723329 GCF_020536995.1 Dreissena polymorpha | reverse complement strand
GAGTAACGAATTGTTAAAAACGCTATTTTCACGACTACATAAAACATTGACACAGTAAACATCGCGGGAATATTACGTTTGTTTATTTCCGAGGAACGAACACAAAACTCCATTCTGCGTGGAATGTTCGGTAAGGCCTTTAAATAATTAATTCATATGGTTTGTTTACGATATATTTACTTATAGGCCATTACCTTTTACCACAGCACGACACTATGATAATTCGTGCCACTACCAGTTCGTGCCTCTGATATTTGTGTAGGGAGGCATTGGACGTTTCGTCCCACTGATAATATATAGACTGATAGGTGTGAAAAATACCGTATGGATGTGAATCACAACGAGACGTATATTTTACTAAATATACGTCTCGTTGTGATTCACATCCATACGGTATTTTTGAGGGTCGTGGGTTCGAGTCCCACGTTGGGCGCCGGTGTAACCGGTTTAACTTTAACTAGTTGGGTGTAACCCCTAATAGATTATAATGAGGGTATATAAGCAAGCGTATCATTCAGCACGATTTGCGGGAAAGCAGTCATCCATATTGGTTGAAGCAGTTGTTCTTCACTTTTATTCTGTTTTCTATAAAGGTATGTTGTATTTTAACTATGTAAATTTATTAGTAATATGCTAGTCTAGATGGCCATTGAATAGTGCTTTTGTCGGTATTTTATTTATCAGTTAAATATGGTTGTTTTCATTGACCTTGGTATTGTTTATGATGGCAGCATAATTCTTTGTATTTAACAGTCATAACAAAGATCACTTTCTTTTCTGTATGCTTGCACATATGAGCTAATATTGCAGTCACAGCACTGGGCATCATCTGCAGTCAAGACTGGGGTCATAAGCTGTCATAGGAGGCCAATCCACAATTGGTATGTCATGTTATTGGATGTATTTTTTATCAAGTTCAGATTTGTATCTTTTATTATTTTGATGATTAGCATTGGAAATGTAATGCTAGTTGGATCTATTGTAAGTTGTCGATCTATTGTTAGTTTTCGTGGTATTGTGCTACAATATAGCGAGACCTTATATTGACGACCACTAGATATGTATGAATAACATAGTATTTATTTATGATAACATACTTAAATGTTATTGTAAGTCTGTATCAATTTATATTATTGTAGAATATTGTTATTGTTATTTCAGGGCTTTGACAACTTTGCGACGCCTTTGTGATTTCTCTGAGACGCTTTAAATAAGCTGTTTATCAGTTATTTCCAGAGATTGTATTACAATTATGTAATCATTAAAAGTTATAGTGTTGAGGGAAAACTAAATTAAATGGACATGTAATGAACCCAGCTTGTGTGTTGTCTGTATATATACATTTTTTATGATATAAGGAACACAATTGCAAGCCACAAATGGCGCCCAACGTGGTTATATTTTAGATTTCTCTCATTTAAGAACTGAACATTAATTTTTAAAAAAATAATAAAAATAAATGAGTATTGATGATTGTTAAAGATTGTGGAAAATCTTTGGTTGTATGGAGGACGTACAGCTTATTCGGTAGCCAGTGGTCGGAGCAGTTGGCGTGTGCAGTGGAGCAATCCAGGTGGCATTCTGAGCGATCATTGGGAGCAACGAGCGATTATTTGTTGGGAGCGACGATCGATCTTTAGGAGCGAGTAGAACATCAGTGCCTGCAAAGTGACTGGAGCGTGTGACATTGACATTACCGTGTGATTGAGAAAAACACATTTGTATTTGTGAGTACCAATAGTGGAAGGCCATTATTTATTAAATTGCAGTTGAATTTCTTTATTTAATTGTAAATAATCCATTGTGGTCCATATGCTGTAAATAATTTGTTGTTGTTTTAAAACTTTTGTTTTTAACTGCAATTTTTTAAATATCCTGGGGAAAAAATTATATTATTAAACAATTGATTGGGAAAGTGTCACAATTGCATGATACCTTAGCAATTTTAAAACATATTCCTTGGTGATGGTTTCTTTAACTAACAAGTCTATTTACTCACTATTTGAAGCAACTTTACTATTCTTAAATACTTCGTAATATTGCCATCATATTGAAAACCTTACATAAGGGTATATTTGATTGGTTTTGTGTTATTACAGTACTTTTCAGTGGCCAACAAGTTTATTTCAGAAGTGTTGTTTGTCTGGAGGTGGTGACCAGCATTCAAATCGCACAGCTATTAAATTAACGGGTAGTTAATTTTCAATCGTGCTGAAAGCTTCACTTGCTTAGTATTATTCGTTGGGGATTTGACATTTCATTGACATGTACACTGTGACCTTGTCAGAAAATTGTTGACAACTATTTGACCTTGACATTTTATTTTCAGGATGGACACAATTTTTGCGAGTTTATAACTCATTTAGTGTATTATTTGGCAGTTTTGCAGTTTAATTGTTAAATAAGTTTTTTCATTCGTGCTGTAAACAGTGGGAATATTAATTTAATATTAAACTTGTTTCCACAATTTTAGAGTTTCAGATTTCCAGAAAATTCTGTGTGTATTTTGTGAATTTGTCATACAAGTTTGTATTTATTGTACAAGTTTCAATTTTTATAAGTCTCTTTATTTATTAGTTGTTATATTTGGAAAAAATAATGACTAGTAGGTCACATGAAGAGGAGGATTCTGATAAGAGTGGACTAGCAAGTGGTGGATGTGAACAAGAGCGTACACTTACAACAAAGGAACAGAAGCTGCTAGATGCCCTCAGAGAACTGAACATGGATCCTCAGACAGAGAGTGGAGAAGATATAGGTCTTTTTGTGAGACGACTGACAAAGAAAACAGACGAAGAGAGGAAACCTAGGGTGAGTCCATTTGAGTATTCCATGCCAAGAATTTCAAGTTATCCAGAAACAGGGACCTACCATTTCCCCAAACTTTCAGCATTTTCTGGAGAAGACAACAAAGGGGAAGCAACCTGGGATGCCTTTAGATACGAAATACATGCACTGTTGACAGAGGGAACATTTACAGAGAAGCAAATTATGCTGGGACTAAGAAGATCAATGAAAGGTACAGCAGGTGATATTTTACGCAGATTAGGACCAGGTGCATCTCTACACGAAGTGCTGAAGAAGCTCGAGAGCACTTATGGTAACATAGAGTCCCAAGAGTCTGTGATGCGAAAATTCTACTCATGTACTCAAGGCGCAGAAGAAGTGACTGCATATGCTTCAAGACTAGAAGATCTCTTTGCCCGAGCCATAGAATTGAAGGCAATCAAGCGAGGAAATGATGAGATCCTTAAACAAGTTCTATTTCAAGGGCTGAAGTTAGACTTGAAACACATCGCCCAATACAAGTATGACACGATTGATGATTACGACAGATTCAAGATTGAGTTAAGAAGACTAGAAAAAGACCTTCAAATGACAGACAAGAAAAGGACCTGCAATGTTGCCCAGAAGCCAGAAAAAGAAGAAAAGTCAGAAATCAATGAATTAAAGGCCATGGTTCATGAGTTAAATAGGAAGATAGAAGACCTTCAGAAAGGAAACAACAATCCCAACTACTATGTAGGCAGAGGTATAAGAAGAGGCAGATTTCAACAGCCACCACTACAAAGAGGAGGAAGAGGGATGTACAGACCTTCCAGACCACTGGGTAGTAACAATTTTAGAGGACCATGTTATGCATGCGGTGATCGGGGTCATTTTGCGAGAGACTGTCCCAATGATATGCAGAAGGGAAAATACGGAAACAGAAATTTAAAAGAGTAAGTGCTCTTATTGAGGGATCGAATGCGGGCACTTCATCTAAAGATCCCAAATTAGTAGGAGAATCCAACGAAGCAAGCATATCCATCAACAACATTGAAACCCAAGCACTATTGGATACAGGCAGCTGTGTTAGTGTGATTTCCAACTCATTCTACACCAATAACTTTAAAGATATCAAGTTACAGCCTCTGACAGAAATTTTACACGTGGAATGTGCTGATGGACAGATATTGCCCTACTTAGGTTTCATTGAAGCAGATTTAACAGTTAAAGGTATTCCAAAGTCTGAAAATCAGCCATGTTTATTTTTGATTGTACCGGATATAGCTTATTCTGCACGAACACCTGTTATTTTAGGAACTAATGTTTTATCTGAACTTTTAAATAAATGTAAAGGAAATTTAGGAGATAGGTTCTTACAGAAGGCAGATCTGCATGTACCATGGTATCTATGTTTTAGAAGCATAGTACTCAGAGAGAAGAAATTAAAACAGAACAACAACTGTATAGCTATCGTCAGAAACGGAGTGCCACACCAAGTGATAATAAAACCAAATGAAACAGTGACAGTACAAGCCTACACAGACAAAGAAATGGATTATCTAGTCACATCAGCTCTCATTCAGGAATGTACAGAGAGTAATCTACCCAGTACTGTAGAAGTCAGTCCAGCATTAGTTATGTCTGGGAAGAAGAGTTTAACCGTCACATTGACCAATCTATCTACCAACACAGTATGTTTGGCACCGAAGGCTATACTATGTGAACTACAACCAGTAGAAGTCACAGCAGAAGTACTTGACAGATTAGAGGAAGAAAATCTAGACATCAAAAGAAAGAATATAGTAAAGGAACTCATCATTGATGAAGATAACATTTTAGATTCTGAACAAAAACGAGCCTTAACTGATCTGTTAATGAAACACAGGAGCATTTTCTCTACAAGCGACACAGATATTGGAAATTGTACATCAATCAAACACAGAATAGACTTGCATGATGAAAGGCCATTTAAGCAGAGACACAGAAGAATTCCTCCTGGAATGATCAATGAAGTAAGACAACATATAGAACAACTACTAGCCTGCAACATCATTAGACCATCTAAATCTCCCTTTTCATCCAACATAGTCCTTGTAAGAAAGAAGAATGGAAAACTGAGACTTTGTGTGGACTACCGTATGTTAAATGACAGAACCATCAAAGATTCATTTGCCTTACCAAGAACAGAAGAAATTTTTGACTGCTTAGAAGGGGCCAAGTACTTTACAACCCTCGATATGAAAGCAGGATATCACCAAGTGGAAATTCTAGAAGAACACAAGGAACGCACCGGATTTACAGTGGGGCCACTCGGTTTCTTTGAATTTAATCAGATGGCTTTTGGGTTATGCAATAGTCCCTTTACTTATCAAAGACTAATGCAGGAGTGTTTAGGTGATTTTAATATGAAAATTTGTGTTATTTTTTTAGATGACCTGATTATTTTCAGCCGCACCGTGTCTGAACATTTAGAACGGTTAGAATTAGTTCTTTCTAGATTGCAGGAGTGTAATTTGAAACTGTGTCCTGAAAAATGTCAATTTTTTAAACAACGTGTTAACTTTTTAGGTCACATTGTGAGCAACGAAGGCATAGAAACTGATCCCGAGAAGATTGAGAAGATACGAAATTGGCCAAAACCTCAAAACCCTAGTGAACTTCATTCTTTCTTAGCATTTGCAGGTTACTACAGGCGATTTATAAAAGATTTCAGTAAAATTACAAAACCTCTCTCAGAATTAATTCCACACCCCACAGGCAAGAAAGCACAACAGAAGAAAGATGCCAAAGAATGGACATGGACAGAAGAAAACCAGCAGATCTTTGATAAATTGAAAATAATTCTTACATCTCCACCTATTTTAGCTTATCCTGACTTCCAGAAACCCTTTGAACTTCACACAGATGCATCAACACAAGGACTAGGAGCAGTTTTATACCAACAACAAGATGACAAAAGGAAGAGAGTGATAGCATATGCCAGCCGACAACTAACAAAGTCAGAAAAGAATTATTCCGCATTTAAACTAGAATTTTTAGCGTTGAAGTGGGCCATTACGGAGAAATTTTCAGAATATTTATCACATAGTCATTTTACAGTGTACACTGATAATAATCCACTAACTTATGTTTTATATTCAGCTAAATTAGATGCCACAGGTCAAAGATGGGCAGCAGCAATTGGAGAGTATAATTTTGATATTTTTTACAGACCAGGCGTACAAAACACAGATGCTGATGCTTTAAGTAGATACCCACCAGGAAAAGTTTCAGACTCGAACAATCATGTAGTACTAGATAACAATGTGGTTAAAGTTATATGCAATTCTCTTCAAAGTATTGAATGTTATTTTGAGACGTTACCTTGTTTATCTTTAAATGTAGTAGACATAGCGGACAATTTCGGACAACCTTTGGCACAGATAGAAATGCGTGAAATTCGGAGAGCACAGAGATCTGACCCTACCGTTGACAAATGGAGAAGAGCAGTTATTGACAAGAGCCTACCACAACAAATACATAGTAAGCAAGACATTAACATGAAGAAGAACTTTGCTAATTTGAAGATCAAGAGAGGTATTTTGTTTAGAGATATTCAAGATCAAGGTACACATATTGAACAATTAGTGATCCCTGAAGTTTATAAAAGTGATATTTTGAAAGGTCTTCATACAGACGTAGGACATCCGGGAAAGGAACGAACGATGAAACTGATACGAGAGCGATTTTTTTGGCCAGGAATGTCTTCAGAAGTAGAGCAATACGTGTCTAAGTGTGACAGATGTTTAAGAAGGAAAACAGCAACTAACACAAGAGCACCTCTGGTAAATGTACACACAACCTACCCACTAGAGCTTGTTTGTTTTGACTATCTCTCATTAGAACCAGCAAAAGGAGGATTCAACAGCATATTAGTTATAACAGATCACTTTACCAAGTACGCACTAGCTATTCCGACCAGAAACCAGACAGCCAAGACGACAGCAGAAGCTTTCTACAACAATTTTATCATTCATTTCGGTATCCCAAGAAGACTCCATTCTGATCAAGGCGCAAACTTTGAATCTGATTTAATCAAAGAACTTTGTAATATCACCAACATGAAGAAAACACATACATCTGTATACCATCCACAGGGAAATGCCGGACCAGAAAGGTTTAATAGAACTCTACTAGACATGCTGGGAACTTTGGAAAACGAACAGAAAAGTAACTGGCAGAAATACATTAACTCATTAGTTTATTCCTACAACTGTTCGCCTCATGAATCAACAAAATTTTCACCTTTTGAATTGATGTTTGGAAGGAAGCCTAAATTACCTATTGATGCTAAATTTGAAAGATCACAAGAACAATCGTGTAATAAGACAAGTCAGGAATATATTGAAGATTTGAAAGATAGGATTAAAACGACAAGAGAAATTGTAGAAAGGTATATTTCAAAGGCAAAGGAAAAGCAGAAACATTCATATGACCTTAAAGTAAGAGGAGCCAAGGTTGAAGTAGGAGATCATGTCCTGGTGAAGATAATGGCTCATGGTGAAGGAAAACATAAACTTGCAGACAAATATGAAGAAGAACTATATATCATAACAGAACAACCGCATGAAAACATCCCGGTATTCAGGCTTAAAGGTGTAGAAAGTGGTACACAGAAAACTTTACACAGGAATCATATATTTCCAGTGAAGGCTCGGGAAGATGTGGACGGAGAGAGTATACACGAGGTCATAGAGCAAGCGGGGATTTCTAAAGCAATAGGAAAGGATGCATCCGGAGTTGGATTAATGAAGGAAGAAAATGAACCGTCCCAGAGTGACAGTTCCGATGAGGATTGTACGAGTTTTATACATGTTCCCAGAACAAGTATTTGTGGGGACGCCCACAGACACGAGGAGAAGATTATTAACAGACGAATGGACTCGAGTGATGTTGTACATACTCAGCCCATACCCGCTGGAGAAGAAGTGAGTGGAACAGAGAGGGAAGAAAACGCGATAGAAAATGGCTGTCCGGCTGTAGAAGCTGGTAGGAATACGGATGAGGAAGAGGAACAAGTGGGAAGGAGTGAAATTATCGCAGAGGCTGGGAATGGATCCACAGAGCCAGGAGTAGAAACCGATCAGAACACGACTCGGGACACTGCACTGCAAGAGCAAGATTCCAACAATGCAGCGCAAAGAAAGAGAAGACAATTACCTCTACAGCCTGTTAGAAAATCTGAACGGCATAGAAAATTACCAACTAAATATGCTGATTTTCATATGTTTAGTTTAGTAAACAGACCTTTTGACAATAGATTTCATGCTTTAGAAGTATTAATGTCTTCATGAATATTAAAGAGTATGGAGTGTGAAATCGTCAGAAAGATAGTAAATGCTATCATGAAGTAAATGTTTTATGAAATTTGTATAGATGTATTTTAACAATTTTTATGATTTTTAGATATTTGTGAGGACACAATTCCTTCAGAGAGGAGGAGAGATTGAATGATTGTTTGAATAATTGTTTAGGTGCTGTATTTAACAGTAATGTTATAATGTATTGTAAATTTGTTGCAGATAGACAGGTACATTGATGCTGCATCTGTATTTATTATCAAATAATTACTGATTTTTTTTCGTTTTTCAGGTTTTATCTATAATTATTGTGTACATGTATATATATATAATGTTAAGTGCGAATGCTGTTGCACTTGAACTATGTTTTATATGTTGACAATGGACAAAATGAAGAATGAATATATATACGTTATGACTATGACGGGACGTCATTTTCAAAGGGGGGAAATGTGTAACCGGTTTAACTTTAACTAGTTGGGTGTAACCCCTAATAGATTATAATGAGGGTATATAAGCAAGCGTATCATTCAGCACGATTTGCGGGAAAGCAGTCATCCATATTGGTTGAAGCAGTTGTTCTTCACTTTTATTCTGTTTTCTATAAAGGTATGTTGTATTTTAACTATGTAAATTTATTAGTAATATGCTAGTCTAGATGGCCATTGAATAGTGCTTTTGTCGGTATTGTATTTATCAGTTAAATATGGTTGTTTTCATTGACCTTGGTATTGTTTATGATGGCAGCATAATTCTTTGTATTTAACAGTCATAACAAAGATCACTTTCTTTTCTGTATGCTTGCACATATGAGCTAATATTGCAGTCACAGCACTGGGCATCATCTGCAGTCAAGACTGGGGTCATGAGCTGTCATAGGAGGCCAATCCACAATTGGTATGTCATGTTATTGGATGTATTTTTTATCAAGTTCAGATTTGTATCTTTTATTATTTTGATGATAAGCATTGGAAATGTAATGCTAGTTCGATCTATTGTAAGTTGTCGATCTATTGTTAGTTTTCGTGGTATTGTGCTACAATATAGCGAGACCTTATATTGACGACCACTAGATATGTATGAATAACATAGTATTTATTTATGATAACATACTTAAATGTTATTGTAAGTCTGTATCAATTTATATTATTGTAGAATATTGTTATTGTTATTTCAGGGCTTTGACAACTTTGCGACGCCTTTGTGATTTCTCTGAGACGCTTTAAATAAGCTGTTTATCAGTTATTTCCAGAGATTGTATTACAATTATGTAATCATTAAAAGTTATAGTGTTGAGGGAAAACTAAATTAAATGGACATGTAATGAACCCAGCTTGTGTGTTGTCTGTATATATACATTTTTTATGATATAAGGAACACAATTGCAAGCCACATGTTTACAAATACAAAATTATATAAGAGAAATATGACAATCTGTCAAAGAAGAATAGTATCAAAACTTCACAGAATCAAATTATGCTGCTATAACATAAATTCAATTCTTTACATGATCTTTTAACTAAATAATAAATTGCAATACTTGTAATACTCATGCCTTTTCCCCGGCTCTTTAAGCACCTTAGTGCCTGAATCTTTAATTTATTACTTTATCTCACCAATTTGTGTTGCTGTAATTCTTCAATATCATGAAAGACATTAAAGATTCATCAGGTTTTTAAAGGCTGATTAGTTTACTTATATTTGTTCAATTATTGCACTTTCTTAAGTACAGTGCCTAACATGAAATTAATTCAAAGGAGTAACCCAGTGCACTGTAAATCACATATTTTCTCCTGTGCAAATTTCTGGAAAAAGATCTGCATTGCTGATACAGTAGTGCATGTCCTTGTTTTGTTCAATGTCAATATCATTATTCAGGATATTCAGAAGGTTCAGCAATGCATCAAAGTACACACATTTAAACAAACTTGATTACATATAACAGGATTTTTTAGGTATTCTTCGCAAGTGTAGAGGATGAGTTTAATAATAAAAAGCAATACGAGAAAAAGGGATGGTGGGGTGTAAATTTGAATGTCCTTAATTAATACTTTTTATGCCCCCGGATCGAATGATCTGGGGTATATTGCTTTTGGCCTGTCTGTCTGTCTTTCTGTCTGTCATTCTGTCCAAAAACTTTAACCTTACAGTTAAGTTTTGTAATAACTTTTGAAATATTGAACATAGCAACTTGATATTTGGCATGTATGTGTATCTCATGGAGCTGCACATTTTGAGTGGTGAAAGGTCAAGGTCATCCTTCAAGGTCAAAGGTCAAATATTTCAAACTTTTATATAGTAAAGTTTTGCAATAACTTTTGAAATATTGAACATAGCAACTTGATATTTGGCATGCATGTGTATCTCATTGGGCTGCACATTTTGAGTGGTGAAATGTCAAGGTCATCATTCAAGGTCAAAGGTAAAAATTTTAAAACATTACATAGTAAAGTTTTGCAATAACTTTTGAAATATTGAACATAGCAACTTGATATTTGGCATGCACGTGTATCTCATTGAGCTGCACATTTTGAGTGGTAAAAGGTCATGGTCAAGGTCATCCTTCGAGGTCAAAGGTCAAAAATTTAAAACTTTACATTGTAAAGTTTTGCAATAACTTTTGAAATATTGAACATAGCAACTTGGTATTTGGCATGCATGTATATCTCATGGAGCTGCACATTTTGAGTGGTGAAAGGTCAAGGTCATCCTTCAAGGTCAAAGGTCAAAAATTTAAAACTTTAATATAGTAAAGTTTTGCAATAACTTTTGAAATATTGAACAAAGCAACTTGATATTTGGCATGCATGTGTATCTCATGGAGCTGCACATTTTGAGTGGTGAAAGGTCAAGGTCATCCTTTAAGGTCAAAGGTAAAAAATTTCAAACTTTAAGATAGTTAAGTTTTGCAATAACTTTTGAAATATTGAACATAGCCACTTCATATTTGGCATGCATGTGTATCTCATGGAGTTGCACATTTTGAGTGATGAAAGGTCAAGGTCATCCTTCAAGGTCAAAGGTAAAAAATTAACTTTTTCACTATTGAAGATAGCAACTTGATATATGGCATGCATGTGTATCTCATGGAGCTGCACATTGAGTGATGAAAGGTCAAGGTCATCCTTCAAGGTCAAATGTCAAATTTATGGCGTCTGTTCGTCTGAAAACTTTTCCATTGGTCATAACTTTTTCAATATTGAAGATAGCAACTTGATATTTGGCATGCATGTGTATCTCATGGAGCTGAACATTTTGAGTGGTGAAAGGTGAAGGTGAAGGTCATCCTTTAAGGTAAAATGTCAAATATATTGGGGTCTGTCCGTCCGAAAACTTTAACATCGGTCATATTTTTTTTAATATTGAAGATAGCATTGATATTTTGCATGCATGTGTATCTCATGAAGCTGCACATTTGGAGTAGTGGAAGTTCAAGGTCAAGGTCATCCTTCAAGGTAAAAAAAACAAAACAAAAATCAAAGGGGCATTCTCATGAAACTGCACATTTTGAGTGATGGAAGTTGAAGGTCAAGGTCATCCTTCAAGGTCAAGGTTATCCTTCAAGGTCAAACAAAAATTCAAAGCTGCGTTATCATGAAGCTGCACATTTTGAGTGGTGGAAGTTCAAGGCCAAGGTCATCCTTCAAGGTCAAGGTCATCCTCTAAGGTCAAATGTCATTTTTTTTTATTCAAAGCAGCGTTATCATGAAGCTGCACATTTTGAGTGGTTGAAGTTCAAGGTCAAGGTCATCCTTCAAGGTCATTCTTCGAGGTCAAAGGTAAAAAAATATATTTCAAAGCGGCGTTCTCATGAAGCTGCACTTTTTGAGTGGTGGAAGTTTCAAGGTCAAGGTCATACTTCAAGGTCAAAGGTAAAATTATTTTTTTTTTAATTCAAAGCGGTGCACTACGGGGCATTGTGTTTCTGATGAACACATCTCTTGTTTCTTTCATACACTTGCATACTTTTTCATAAATCATAAATGATTAAAATAAAAAGGAAAACACAACTTGACTTTTAATGTTTAATCCCTCATGTTCAGCTTTATTTATTTTTCAACATACAGTACCATACCAATAGCATATTTTTGAGTCTCTTTTCAATCTAAACAACAATAAATATACATGCACATGCAAGCACTTCAAGATAAAAATATTCTAGCATTAAAATTTGATCTAACCATTTTATCTATATGAATGCTATTCATAATCATGAATTCTATTATTATGAATGGGTACATAATATTGCACTGATAAATGTAAACATTGATTGGAGTGAAGTTTATTCATTAAACAATAACTGTGATAATTTACTAATCACTAATATATTGTAATACTTACAATTAACTTATTAAGATAATAAATGTTTATAGTATTTTTGTTTAAAAAATATATTATTTATATTGTGAATAATTTGTAAATGGGGCCTATTGTACCACAAGCTGTTTCAGAATATGCTTGGAATTATAAAACTTTAAACAAATTTCATGATACATGTACATTACATTAAGAATGGTTCTAAATGTAATCTTAGTCATGTATCAAAATTAAAGATAGCACATATATCCTAGTAAACCTGTTTAAAGGAAAGTGTAAGAAAATTTGACCTCTTTTCAAATGGGTTGACTGGAAAGTATTCTCTCTTGAAAAGCAAGGGCAGGAATTACGAATTCAGCAACGTTAAGCATTTCATTTACCATAATTTATTATATCTGTAAGTGGCAATAAAGACCTAGAACTGCAGTTTATACATTTATAGTTTTAAGCATTATAACAAAGAAACAATCATCTACTATTCTACATGTACATGTAGGTTACGGTAGTCAATTTACTCATAACTTGATATAAAGGTCCAATAGTATGATCGCACAATGGTGGCAGTTCCAAATTAGCAGGTTACAGGTAACCATAAATAGTGATCAAGAAATTAACTACATGTTTATTAATTGTACACATGTAAACAGCATAATCCTAGACACTGGCCATGATAGCCAGGGGTAAAAGATTCAAGTTCCGGATTGGCTGTACAGTTGTCCCATCCTGCAACATTTGGTGCCCAATGTGGGACCATGACACAATCTATTCTCAACAAAACCTGTTCATGGTTTGAATGGATCCAGTTTACAATGATCCCGTGACTCGAATTCTCGAAAAAATTCCAGCTTGGCAGAAGAAAATGTTAGTGCACGAACTTAGTGATTGTCACTAAACAGAAGATGTTTTTTGGCATATCATTAGCTCAATCAGAAAAGCAAGGGGTCCCTGGTTAAAATCCCGGACTGGCTGCACAATTTTCTCATCCTGTGTCATCAAAACATAAAATACCATAGTATATTTACAATGCCCAGTATGTATTATGCTTGAGCATTAATTATGTGTATAATTTTTACCACAGGAGTTTGAAATTCTATACATGAAGCTAATCTTGTGGCAAAATAATATAAATAGACCCCTATATAGTAAGTCTATATACTAAATTAGTATATAGGGGTCTAGTTTTTATTATTTAGCCATTAGATTATTAGCTTCATGGATAGAATTTCAAACTCCTGTGATTTTTACTGAAAAAGCATTAAAAGCAAAATATTGAACAAGCACAGAAGTAACATTTCTAAAGTAATTAATAGTGCTTGGTAAGTATTAAAGGGGCCTTTTCACAGATTTTGGCATGTTTTGAAGTTTGTCAATTAAAGCTTTATATTGATAAATGTAAACATATTGGATCTAAAAAGCTCCAGTAAAAAATATAGAATAATATAAAAAGGGAAAAAAAGGTAGCCCGCAGCAGGGCTCGAACCAGTGACCCCGGAGTCCTGGAGTAAAAAATAAAATGGTGTAAACTTTTGCACATATTATTTTGTTCCTCTCTTATTCACAGTTTAAGTTCAAATGAAAATTTTTATGGAATGTGTTGTCTGTATTATTTTAAGGAGAAACAGCAATAACATGTTTTGGATATATAATAAACAGAGAGAGCTATATAAAAGTGAAGATAATAATAACCCTTGGAACAAATACATAGAACCAATTGAGCACATTTTATCAACAGAGCCTGAGGTGTGATAAATTTACTTGTATTCCTTGCAGAACAAATCCTGCAGTATGAAAACATTATGTACAGTTGATAGAACATCATATTTCGGCTAAATAATAACTCATTTTTGAAAAATACATTAAAGATGTATTTCTGATTTACAAAACTGATCAAATATTTAAAAAATAAATTCCATTTGCTTTTTCATGACATTTTGAAAGTCAAAACTTTGGTTTCGTCTGTAGAAATTCAATTAAATGAACTGATTTAAACTGACCTAACTTGGTAAAGGTACCGGAAAAATGGTTAAAATGTTGATATAAAAATAGTTATACAGTTTAATATATGGAAAAAATGTTTTGTTTTAAGTTAATGAAGAATAATAAGCATGTTTATTTGCTTAGTAAAAATAATTAAAACTTTCTTGTGACTTTGACGGACATACGGACATCTGGACCCAATCTAATTTTCTTCAGAAGCTGTGTTGAATACTTTTTTTCTAAATAAACAATATATATAGGTGGGTGGAGAATGGGATTATTGATGCAAGTACCTGCGGTTCAGTCCTCGTGTTCATTATAAAGAAACATGAAGTAGTACTTCTTGGACATTTTCGGGATGTTGATTTTTATCTAAAAAGAAATGTTTTATAAAAACATTACAGGATCTACATTTTAATAAATACGAACATTTATTAAACCTTCCCAAATCATTTAAACACACCGAAAATAATCGATGGTGACACCTCTGCAAAAACTCTAATTATTTTCAATTTCATATCACATAATATGGGCATGATATCAATTATGGTGTTCTGAAGATTAACTTTTCTAATTGAAATTGTTTCTGCTCCGTTTTTAATTCATGTAATTTTACAATATGCTACATTCGTCTCGTTGTTGTTAATGTCCGTCATTTTGGAAATGCAATATGAAAATCATTTGTTAAATACTCACCTATTGGCTAATAGCGTGTGGTATTGGCTGCAATAGCCAATGAAAATCGCTGACGCTTTACAAGTCGACTTGGCACAACGAAACAACCCGTATTATAAACACATTTTGAACAACACTTTCGGCAATCTCCGCAAATTCTAGTTTTGGATAAAATACCAGGTCGGCGGGTGAAATATAAATTAAAAAAAACGAAAGTGACTTTTATTTTTATTTCTATTTGTCGAAAAATAGGGTCGGGCGCTCCCGTAAAACAAATAATAAAAAAAAATGCTAGAAGCACATAGTAGTATATATATATATATATATATATATATATATATATGAGGTAGAGCAATAACCAAGACCAGCCTAGCCAAATAGGCAACACAAAGCAAAAGATAAAGCAAAATGATAAGCACCTAATAGTTATAAATAATAACTGAGACATTTGCGCTAATCTAAACCGTAAGCTTACAAATTAATGAAGACAATTAAAGACATAAAATAAGCATGGCAAAGTGGTTATTAAGCACATGGTAGTATACAAATATATGACAGAGCAATAACCAAGACCAGCCTAGCCAAATAAGCAGAACAAAACAAAACAAAAACATTGATCATTATCTTCATACAATGATACACTATTAATTATCAAAAATAAATATTATCTATCTATCCAAATTGCAAACTTACGATATGTTCCCATAACTAGCTATTTCATTTGATTACACATTTAACATAAACATACACAAAACTTTCAATGTGTTTGTAGATTAACACTTGCTTTTCATCACCATTTTGGCCTTTGTTTACATTTTAGCGGAGTGATGTCATCTGCGTAAATGGGCATGAAAGTTGTTCTCATAATTGTTATTAAATATCTCAATAAATTAACAATATATGCAGTTTTTAAAGGTAATTACTTAAAATATTATGCTTGGTGTCCTAGATATTTCCATGAAAGAGCGTAAAATTACATTGATGTGTTTCGCCAAGATTTCTGGAATTGAGCCCGCTATAGAGATGTTGTATGTTGAGGCACAAACAACAACTCTGCTAGGAGAATGTCTTTCTAGATCAAATGTTTTGTGCCTCCCAAAAAGAGTTAATTTATTAAGTAAGTGCCTTATTCGTCTGCTTGCTTTAAGATTCTGATTTAATTTCCAGTCGGTTAATATTAATGCTTTTTACTGATAATGATTTAATCACGTGAAATTAAATTGCTTGGATTATGAATATTTTTGATGAGTGTCTCCTTAATTTTTGTTCTTCATATATATAGTAAAACCATCAATAGAGATACAATTAAAATTAGGAATAATTGTGGTAAAGTGGAAAATTCTAAAAATGAGCAATATCTCTGTATCCCATAATTTTTAGAAATGTCTGCAAAATTATGTAATTAGATATATGCTCATTTATAATAAACCAAGAAAGTTTCCAACAGTTTTTTTTACAGATACCTGAAGTGTTTCATTTTGACATCAAAGAAATACATTTATAAATTCATATGGGCACAGTAACAATAAAAACTATTTTCATATTATTCTTCAAGTCTTTGTTGGTTCATTATATAAACACATGGCCAATTGTTTATAGTTTTAATCAATTGGGAAATAAATATGGACTGTTGTGATAAATATATCAATCTATACTTATATGGCCTGTGATATATGTGATTTAAAAGTATATGTTACTGTCACATGTGACGGTACATAGCACTCAAAGAACAACAATACAATGAAAAGATACAACTCATTAAAAATTAACAAATGTTTTATTAATCAATACAGTACTTGCAATGAAGAGGTTTTTTTTTTCATTTTGTTGAATCACAATTCAAATAATTTGTTTATTTATTTTATGTCATTTTAACTCATCAACAGGTCAACTTTTTTTTACGCCCTTCTCAATCTTAACAGTTTTCAGTTTTTCAGAACATAACTCGTAGGCACCAAATTCAATCGATGTCAAAAACAAAGAATTTAAAAAAACCGAAAGTTGGCAAGCCAGTATAAAACATGATTTTATCGTCTGAGGCATTAACATATTTGATGGTTATTTCTGATTTTTGCCTCCATTGGTCAAAGGCTAGCGGGGCTTATATCATGGTCCTGTGTCCGTCGTGCGTCCATCCGTGCGCTAACTTTTCCTTTAAGCATCTTATTCTCCTAAACAACTGGTCCAATTCTGATGAAATTTCTCAGGAATGTTCCTGAGGTAAACTTTTTTCAAATTTGTTCAAATTATGCCCCTGGGGTTAAATTTGACCCTGCCCCGGGGGTCACAAAATAAAAAAAAAATCTTATATAAGGCCTATTTTGTAAAAACTTTCAAAATCTTCTCGTCCATAACTATTGGGCATAGGGCTATCAAATTAAGTATGTAAAGACATCTAATAGTCCTCTACCAAATTTGTTCAAATTATGCCCCTGGGGACAAATTTGACCCTTCCCCAGGGGTCACGACATTGAACATTTGCTTATATAGGGTCTATTTTGTGAAAACTTTACAAATCTTCTCGTCCATAACCATTGGGCCTATAGGGCTACCAAATTCGGTATGTAGTAGCATCTTAAAGTACTCTACCAAGTTTGTTCAAATTATGCCCCTGGGTTCAAGTTTGACCCTGCTCCGAGGGTCAAAAAATTGAACATATGCTTATATAAGGCCTATTGTGGGATTTTTTTTTAAATCTTCTTGTCCATAACCGTATGGCATAGGGCTACCAAATTTGGCATGTAGTGACATTTAATAGTTCTCTTCTTAGTTTGTTCAAAATGCCCCTGGGTCAAATTTAAAACTGCCCGGGGGTCACAAAATTGAATATATGCTTATAAATGGCTTGTCCATAACCATTGGGCCTAGGGCTACCAAATTTGGTATGTAGTGACATCTTATAGTCCTCTACTAAGTGTGTTTATATTTTGCCCCTGGGGTCAAATTTGACCCTGCCGTGGGGGTCACAAAATTGAACATACGCTTATATGGAGCCTATTTTGTGAAAACTTAAAAAATCTTCTTGTCCATAACCATCCGGTCTAGGGCTGTCAAATTTGATATGTAGTGACATCTAATAGTCCTCTTCCAAATCTGTTCAAATTTTATCCATGGGGTCAAATTTGATCCTGCCCCGGGGGTCACAAAATTGAACATATGCTTATATAATGCCTATTTTGTGAAAACTAAAAAAAATATATTGTCCATAACAATTATGCCTAGGGCTACACAATTTGGTATGTAGTGACATTGTATAATCCTTTATTTAGTTTGTTAAAATTATGCCCCAGGGGTCAAATTTGACCCTGCCCTTGGGGCCACAAAATCGATTATATGCTTATATAGTGCCTATTTTGTGAACACTTACAAAATCTTCCTGTCCTTTAACCATAAGGCTGTGGCACTTCTACCCTTATTTGAATATATTAGTGTTCAAAGGTTCGTTTAAGTCGCGTTGTGTAATTTTTTGTTTTTACTAAAATGTTCCAGGTTCGTTTAACTACTCAACAGTTTGCGAAAGAATGCAACAAGTCTTTTTATAGCATATATAGTCTTTTATTCTTGTTTAAAATGTTTGTATATGTTGTATTGTAAATGTATATTATTCTTATTTGTATTGTAAATGTATGTAACTCTTATAAAGAAATTGAACAAGATCAAAACAAGAAAGAAACAAGATACTCAAACACAAATATAATCCGTCAAGAAAGTAAATGTCCCTCTCTCCTGCACTTACCGTAAAGCCGTAAAAGTATAATGTTTACTGTGCGAGTTGCTATCAATAATGGCTCGATTTAAAATACCCCTCTTTTATACTAATGCTTATGTAAATGCTTATACAAACGGTCATGTTCCAGAAAACGTGATCTCAGCAAGTAAACAAAACTTTCCATCACCCTGTCTAATTGGAGTATTTTATTCTAACTCCAGTAAACAAGCAGTTCGTGACCGTTTTAACATCGGTCTGACTGCCAAATAACCAAGGCTTAAGAGCATCCCTACATGTATGGTAGTTCGAATTGAGTTCAGTCAGCTTACTAGGACAAAAGTGTTACAAGGCATGATAGGGCTACCAAATTCGGTATGTAGTGACATCTAATAGTTCTCTACCAAGTTTGTTCAAATTATGCCCCTTGGGTCAATTTTTACCATGCCCGGGGGTCACAATACTGACCATACACTAATGGGGCCTTTTTTGCGAAAACTTTAAAAAATCTTCTTGTCCATAACCATTGGGCCTAGGGCTACCAAATTTGGTATGTTACATATATAATAGACATCTAATAAACTTCTACCACATTTGTTCAAATAATGCCTCTGGGTCAACTTTAACCCTGCCCCGGGGATTCACAAAATTGAATAAATGCGTATAAAGCGCCTATTTTGTAAAATCTTTAAAAAAAATCTTCTTGTCAAAAACCATTTGGACTATTGCTACCAAATTTGGTATGCAGTTACATCATTCTTATAGTCCTCTTATACCAAGTTTGTTCAAATTATGCCCTTTGGGTCAAATTTGACCTGCGGGTCACAAAATTGAACATTATATACGCTCATATCTTGCTTATTTTGTGAAAAGTTTTAAAATATTCTTGTCCTAAACTATAGGACCTAGGGCTACCACATTTTGCATGTAGAGAGATATAGTAGTCCTCTACAACGTTTGCTCAAATTATGCCCCTGAGGTTAAATTTGACCCAGACCAGGGTGTCACAAAAGTGTACATGTGCTTAACTAGGGCCTATATTTAAGTATTTGCACATGCCAAGAATATTTGTTTCAGGCTTTTCTTCAGCAGTGGAGTGATACAGGGCTATCATGGCCCTCTTGTTTGTTATTTGTGGAGATTTCATGCTCGTCAGGAGAAGCCTGCCCACCGACACTTTCAGAGCTGCCATCACCGACACTGGTGTCATCAGCATGTGACCTGGCATAAATGGAATACATAACTCTTATATGTATACACTGCAACTCCGTTACATCGCGATCCGTTATATCGCGCTGTCCATTATATCGCGAGTCGGCTATGGCTCCCAAAAATCCGACAAGAATGATCACAAAAACACATTTTTTTTAAAATTCGTTGACAAGCTATAATCTGACAATATGCAAACTGCGATAACAACCGGTTCTGGCTAGTAATTGATCACCCGTTTTACGCGGCTTATACTTGACACGCAGTGAAGCGTGAAAACAGACCTTAAGTGACAGTGTTGCTTTAACACGGATTGAGTTGTTTGCAGCACTTGAGTTATTAGTGTCTCATTCTCGATAATAATGTCAGTTTGTTGTTTTTGCTATTATATTTTAGCTGAGACATTTAGCAGTTTGAAGCCACATCAATAATAAACACTAAATTGTCGTTGTGTTAATTATCAGCTTATTATAACTATTGTTTGACTATGCGTATCTACAGTCGTTTCATTTTGTTTATATTATACAGTTGATATCGCTCATCATTACCCGATAATCCCGTATATTTCAGTTTTAAAGCAAACTCCGGTAAATATTTACGATAAAAGTGCTCAGTACACACACACATTTGCAATTATTCTTAATATCAAATACATTTTGGCATTTGTTACTATTTAAAGATGTGATGAAATAACGTCCAATCGGGGCGTTTTTTTCCCACTGAACACGCGTAAATCGCCTGACGTGATGTTCATTTTTTTATACAACACAAAATACATTCTCACTTTCCATGCGACGTTCTACATGTCTGCATAATTTTCGCGCGCTTTTTATGGAGACAAAGGATATTTTAGCACTGTTTATTTGACGCTAGAATTTGTTAATGTCGCATTAGCATTTAAATTCGGAAACGTGTTTCGGATTACAAATTTAGGTAAGCTCATTTGAGAATCAAACGAAACATTAACATTGTGCGTAATTAATGCAACGATAATTTGTTTAAGCGCATTACGTGCCATATCGCTAATTAAAACGTGAAAATTATAACTAGGAAAGTAGCGTAAATCTAGGTTTCTACACTACACAAATGTAGGTGTATATCTTTAATACACTACACAAATGTAGGTGTATATTACGCTGAGCGTACCTGAAAATAAAAATTAATAATGGCATTACAATTTCCATGGTAATCAAAACTTTAATTACGATATTATTTTATACAAATAAATTTTTTGTTGTTGTTTTACAAAAGTACATGTAAAATTGGTTTGCAATGATTACGATACAAAGATAAAGCAGCGCCGTTCATAAAATGAAAACACTGATGAAATTTGACACATTAACTGCACATCAACTGCTTAAAAACTAAGTCAGACATGTCTTGATTTATATCGCGCTCCGGATATATCGCGATCGCGATCTTTGGACCCCGTCAATCGCGATATAATGGATCTGTAGTGTATATTTATTTATTTATTTATATATTGCAGGGATTTCAATAGACGCAGAATCCTGCGTTTTGACGCGAGCAAATTAAAAATGACTCGTTTTTGACGCAACACTTTTTTCTGCCGTGCGTCATTTTGACGCATCGAAAATTTGACCCGTGCGTCAGTCAGTTAACATCTCAAGTTCCATGGTAATAAATCCCGCTGTGCTCCGTATTGAAAGTAATGTTTCAGTATTCGAAACTCTGTCTATAATAGAGGGAATACCCCGGGTGTTGTTTATCTTATCTCATCTCTTCCAATACACGTGTCACCGTCTAAATAGTGCGTGCGCACTAACTGGGTAATTGACCAGTCGCCAACTCCGCCCACATTTTGTCGATCAGCCAATCAGATAGCGAGTTTTCGCAAAGTCGGCAAAAGTAATTAAAGAAAAAACAAAATTGATCTAAGGTCTAATAATTACGTAGATCCAATAGTCCAGCGAGTTTTGTCATTTGTTATTCCACCGATAATCACGAGTAACACCCGTCTTATATAAACTGGAATCTCAGTTAATTTTTTATACTAACAAGTCATAATGCTACACATAAAAATTGAGAAAACACATTTCCTCGATTAGATGTAAATTATCCGAGTAGAATTAAATTGCTACGTCATGACCTTCGACATTGTAAATGGCCGACGAAACATTTAACCCGCGTTCAATTCAAAGCTGGCGATTCAAATTGCAAGTTATTGTGATTCAATAATGGAGAAAGCATTAAATGGATTTAACAAACATTTGATAAGGTTTGTTAAACCAGATAACAACAAGAAAAATTTGGATTATTAAAGAATAATTACTACGAGTAAGAAATTCTTAAGTGTACATATTTCGGACATGTATAGTATTCGGATAAACAGTAATAGATATACTAGATGTTCCATGCATTTAAAATTTTAAATTGTGTTTTGTTTGAAAAGCTACCATAGGGATGATGATGATAATATAATGACGATAAATATGTGATGAAAACGTGCTATGGGTACATATATTTAAGTTACTTAAATGTGTATAAAGTCTTAAATGTGTTATAATATTAATAAGGAAGTATATTTTAATGTGCCAATTCATTAAAATATTTTGTGTTATGTATCATGGCATGGTATTGTTATTTAATAAAGCAGTAAAACTTTTTAAGATATTGTGTTACTCATAGAGCATATTTTATCTAAACAATTGAATAATACAGACAAAAACACAATAAACGCGCTTCAAAATTGACCCCAATATTTTTCAATTTGACTCTTCAAAATTTCAGTCCAGGGGTCATTGACTCCTGGTTTTTAAAATCTATTGAAATCCCTGATATTGTATTGTTTAATAATCTTGTTGTGGCATTGTAGATATGGTGCCTGCCTAGCCATTGGGAGGCCACAGGTTTGATCTCTTCGTGGGGAGGGTTCTCATGATATTTACAAAAACACTATGCACTGGTTTTTCCCAGGAAACAGACTTGAGAGTATCTTAATAAGCCTAAGGCTTTGGATGCAGTCTAGCTAAAATAAATAAGTTTATTATTATACATACATTAATCTTAATGTTTATTTGAATGGTTTTCAATAAAGTTAATATTAATTTCCTAGTCCTACCACATAAAGTATGTTATGTTTTGTTCTCACAAAAACCATTCATGTCCATATTAAAAAAGTGTTTGTTAATCTTAAGAATCTTTGTACTAGAGGCATGTTACTGTTGAGTTAAAATTATATCTACATAAATACATGTAAATACATTAATGCCAAACCTTATAAAGAATAAATAGCCATTTTTGGAGACGATATATATTGATATTATTACCCATGAAATCATTCAATCTGATCCCTGGAATTACTCTAACTCGTTGGACTTGAAGAGTCATTATGACTGATAAGCACTTTCAAACACCTATAAAAAAAGTAATAGCAAGATATGAATGCATGTTTCTTTTATATAAATACAACAACAAACAAATATACTGATTAAATGCAAATAACAATACAATTTATATTCAAAGGAGGTACTTCATACTCAAATTCAAATAACCAAGTGCCTAAGTGATAAACTAGAAATAGGTTTGATGTTTTGAAATGTTATTGAATAATAGTGCTACATATTTGTATGAATATGCATGATTTGAGTGTCATATAACATTCATTTTTTAACTGTTGTTGTTTTTTGCACTATTTTGTAATGAAAAGTTTTAGTAAAAATACGTGGTCTATAATTAATTAATTTTGTTTGCATATATTATTATGCCCCCCTTTGAAGAAGAGGGGGGTATATTGTTTTGCACATGTTGGTCGGTCTGTCCGTCAGATGGTTTCTGGATGATAACTCAAGAACGCTTAGGCCTAGGATCATGAAACTTTATAGGTACATTGATCATGACTGGCAGATGACCCCTATTGATTTTCATGTCACTAGGTCAAAGGTCAAGGTCACAGTGACTTGAAATAGTAAAATGGTTTCCGGATGATAACTCAAGAATGCTTAGGCCTAGGATCATGAAACTTCATGGAAACATTGATCTTGACTGGCAGATGACCCCTTTTGATTTTCAGGTCACTAGGTCAAAGTTCATGGTCACAGTGACTCGAAACAATAAAATAGTAAGGATGATAACTCAAGAATGCTTATGCCTAGGATCATGAAACTTCACAGGTACAGTGATAATGACTGGCAGATAATATCTATTGATTTTCAGCTCACTAGGTCAAAGGTCAAGGTCACAGTGACTTGAAATAGTAAAATGGTTTCCGGACGATAACTCAAGAACACTTACGCCTAGGATCATTACACTTCATAGGTACATTGATAATGACTTGCAGATGACCCCTATTAATTTTCAGGTCACTAGGTCAAAGGTCAAGGTCACAGTGACTCAGTAAAATGGTTTCCTGATGATAACTCAAGAATAATTAACCTAGGATCATGAAACTTCATAGGTATATTGATCATGACTGGCAGATGACCCCTATTAATTTTCAGGTCACTAGGTCAAAGGTCAAGGTCACAGTGACAAAAAACGTATTCACACAATGGCTGCCACTACAAATGACAGCCCATATGGGGCGCATGCATTTTTTTCTAAACAGCCCTTGTTTATATTATATTCACATACTGTGAAAAACATGAGATGCATAAATAATTTAAAACGGGTTGAAAGGCTAAAACGGCAATTCATCACCTTTATTAGAGATTTACATGTCTACTTTCTAGATTGAAATGATCTTTTGCCCGTGGTATTTTGTTGGTACCTTGTTCCTGTTCATAGCGTTTGGACCATTTCTATCCACCAATGATTAGAGCATACCCTGGTGTATCTGCAACATCAATATATGTAAAAGGGTTTAAATAAATACTGAAAAAATTAAATAAAATTTATTAACAGCCAGCACACCTTAAATTTGCCATAGCGATAAATGAAAAATGCTAGTTTGTGTGTAACATGGCCACAAATTTAATATGTTACAGTGGGGCAGGGTGTTGGTGTTGTATCTACTGTAAGTAAACCAAGCAATATAGATTGAAAAAATAGTTCAATGTTGTATTAATAAGAACACGTTTTTCATCATAAATGGCATTTAATTTTATTATAATACAATTTTGGGCATTCATGGAATAGAAGAAATGATTGTTGGTATTTACATTGGTCTGTTCTGGTAACATAAATATGCAATGACAGTCTGCTCAAATTAATCATTCAAGTTTGAGATTAGCAAAGCATGGTGTAAAATGTCAACACATTAGGCCATATTAAATTATTGTTTTTTTACCGATTAATACTAAATAAAATGTTAATAATAATAATGCTTGCCATCTACATGGTGTAATACTCCTACAAATACGATATTTATGTACATTACCAAATAAGATATCAATACACTAATGATACCTACCCGTTTGGCGTCGCATCTTGCCTGCTTATAGCTCTAAACCATGCGGTTTTCGTGGCATGATTTCTAGGCATTTTGTGCAGCGTTACATGCTTGCCATATATGCCAAATTGTCCCACATCAGGCCTTTAACTTGCCAGTTTGGAAAAAAATCATATAATGTATAGTTATATACTTTGTAAGGTTATTATAAAATACAATTCATATATAATAAGCATAAGACACTTCTTTCTTTAAAAAAAAAAAGACATCAATGGAAATTGGGATTTTTTTTTGTTCAATATTGGTTTGGAATCGGGTACCTTTTAGGGCAATTTTTACATAGCAAAAACCCCCTGATATAATATAAAGTAATTGTTCAATAATGTATATGTGCCATTTTATTGCTACAGTAGACAAAATAATACATGTTTTCAGAATTATTGATTTATAAACATGAGTAATGAAGTATTTTGACTGTCACTACATGGCATGTCTATAAATAGAAACTGTGTCACTGGGAAAGAGACACTTTCTGACCTTGTCTCAATTTTGTGGTTGTTTAATGATTGTACATGAACACTATGTTTACCTGTTGATTGAACTGTGCAATTGTTTCAATATGTGTAATTGTTTTCATCTGTGTAATTGTTTTACTTCAATTCATATCTTACTCAACAGTCGCATTTCAACATGTCAAACGTTAACTAAATAGCTCTGCTACTGAAGTTTATTGTCATGTTTTACTATTGAATCATTGAAATGTATGCATATATTTTAGATGTGTAAAGGCCTCTTTATAGCAACATATGCGTAATACAATATCACTGCAGTATGTTTAATAAGATTATTTAACATTTACAGTAATTCAATATCTTGATGTTACTCTGTTTTGCAGTAGACAAGTGTGCTGTGAGTCCCACAGGAGACAGGCTGTACATCAGCAGCTACTGGTCGAACAAGCTTCTCACCCTGGCCAGGGATGGCACACTCCTGGCTAAATACTCAGACCCAGCACTACATGGCCCATATGGTCTACAGGTGACCCCTGCAGGCCAGGTTCTGGTCTGTGGATACCTGTCCGACACTGTACTACAGGTGGGCTGGGAGGGGCAGAGAAAGCTGGCTACGCTGGCTACACAGGAGGATGGAGTGAGGTACCCATGGTCAGTCTGCTACAGCAGCACAACATCCTCCATCATTGTGGGACAGAAGTGGGACGACAACATCCTGGTGTTCAGAGTGGAATAGTGTGTACATGTATGTATTAGTTGTTGAAATTAGTGATTAGTATTTTAATTACAATGTGTTGTTTAGCATACGAACATAGTAGTGTGTGATGTTACAATACAACATTGTTTGTGTAGTTAAAGATACAAATAATTTATGTGCACATATTGTTATCTGATTATACAATGTGAGAGTTTTTGTTGGAACATTAGATTTAATGCATATTATGTAAATTGTTGTCATAACATTTGTGTAATTATGGTCCTAAAATTTAATTCTTGTAAACTTCGCATGAAAAAAACAAAGCATTTCAACTGAAAATTTAATATTTGTACAAAGATGCACATGTACATAGCAACTGAGGCTATTTTTAGACTTTCATTTCTATAAAACATGCCATGTAAGAAATGTATATGGATGAATATTTTTTAAATAAAATATGAAATTGTTTAAGTAATCTTTGGAGGAGTATATATTGATATTTTACGCAATGTTTACAGAAAGGTAACACTTGATGTGAGATTTATTAATTTGCCATATTTTATGATGTTGAACATGTCTTATTGATTTTTATTACATTTACATAAATGTGTGTGAGTCCTAAATATACATACAAGAAATAAATCAAGCTATTCTGCTGCTCCAGTTGCTGCTGAGTCGCGACAACGATGCTGAGGATGTGGGGGACAAGCATGACGCAGAAGGTAAAAGAGACGCTTTGTCAGGCCTTTTCTTGGTCACTTTGGGAAAAAATGCAATTTTGGGATTTTTTATTTGTTTCGTGCTAAAAGTCCATTGATTTGGGAAAACACATTTAATATAAGTATTTATAATACTTCAAATTATAGGAATAAAATCCTATTATAATAGTTATAAACTTTGTTAGATCTAATTGAAACATAATTGAGATAAGATTTTCATAAGGAACAGCATATAACACGCTTTGGGTATGGGTCCGTTTAACAGACCCATAAATACTCAAGGAAAAGCCCTGCTTGTGTATTTCCTGTTTATTAAGATGAGGTGGAAAAGAATGGTATGAATTAACAAAAGTTAAAATATCCTTTTAAATTGTTTGTTTATTGTAAAATCATATATATTCGTCCGCATGTTATTTCGTGGTTAAAAAAAGACTTTCATGGACGTGGTAGTTAATGCATGACTTTCTCAGTTTGAAAACAATAAATATGGAATTTGTGTAAGTTATTTTCCAGTGTGTTTGTATTTAATTTGTGGATCGTTCAACCCTTAAAATCAATAAAAAATAATGTCCCGCGAATAATAGTGTTTTTGCAGTGTATAAATAAGTGAAGTGGACGAGAATGATATGATATGATTTCACAGAAGGTAAAATGGCGTCTATTCTTGTGTATATCGTGTTTTCAGTACAACTTATTTTACTTGATGATCAATAACTCAAACCCTTCTCCAGCTCTATGCTTTCCAACTTACCGATACAGACACCTCAGAAACACAACACCGCAATAATTTCTGTCATCCCCATGCAGGCCTTGAGTTTTTGTAAAGCTGTGAGATATTTAATTAAACTTATTTGATTGGAATCTATTCCATCTAATGCCGTATAGAGTCTGTTTGCGAGGAGGTGTTAAGTTTTCATTGTGTATACAGTGTTGTTTTTTTAGTCATAACAGGCCCCATCACAAAGGAGCATGATTTACATAAAACCACCATTTTTTCACGGGATATTATGCGTTCTTGTTAGTTTCATGGAATAAATGCGTTTTGCTTCATGGAGTTAACGAGTATTGAAAAGTGTAAAGAAAAATAATTAAATTGGAAAATTTGTATGGGAAAATAATTAAAACAAGCAAATCCGTTGAATTGATAGCACACGCCAATATGCTTCTGGACACAAAAGTATTATATTTGACTCTCAAAACAATGTTTCAAGATACAAAGGGCCAAAACTCCATTATTAACAGATGGTGTACACTGCCATTTGGCGTGCATCATCCTCTTATCCATATATATTCATGTTTCAATAAAATCTGCCAAAGCACTTCAAAAATATGGCTCCGTACACACAAAAAGCATTTTCAAGATACAAAGGGCCATAACTCTATTATTAACTGATGGTGTACAATGCCATTTGGCGTGGATCATCCTCTTATCCATATGCATACTCATACCAAGTTTCAATGAAATCCGCTAAAGCACTTACAAGATATGGCTCCGGACAGACGGGCGGACGGACGAAAAGACACAAAACAGTATCCCTCCGCCTATGGCAGGGATAATAAAAAGTACAGAATCTCGTATTGAGCAACTCTAAACTCACAAATTCGCACTGAAAGAAGCTTAAACACGTTTAAATAATATTATATTTCTTCTACGATATAGCATATAAGATGTTTACAGTATATTTACTGTATTCTGTTATATAAGTTAATATTATTTGCTCTTGAGAGCCCTTTATAAATCTAAGCACCGACAATGGAAGCCATATGTCTTATCAGGCATTATTATAAAAATTTTCATTGTTCAAACATTTCTACGTAAAAGATCAATCTGAAGTTTGGCATACACATTGAGGATAGATGAAAAATGATAAGGAAGTGCATATTTTTTGCGTTTTAAACAGTTCAGGTTGTCTTATAGGTTACATTATACTAAATAATAGTTTCATGTAGGGCTGTACTCTCTAAAAAAAATCATATTTTACTCGAAGCCATGTTTTACACTTTAGACTGGTGTTCTGTCTTTATCTCTTGGATATATTGGAAGGGAAAGAAAAGGTGCTCACTGCTTAATCCCTGACATATGATAAAGTTAGAGACTTAAGTACAAGTTTGACCTGAAAACAGTTACATTGCACTAGAAAATGACCGGAAAATTTAAGGTGCAAAAGAAGTAGAGTTTGATTTGAGTAAAGTTAATGTTTGGTTTTAACATGACATATCTTTTTTATTGCTTAAATTGATTCAGCTTAGAATGAACTTTCAGAAAAAGTATGGTTATGGTGGTCTCTATGTTCTAAATGTTGCATTTATTTTCTCTTTAATTTGTCGCTTTTACATTGAATTATATAGGGAAATCATTTAGTATATTGTGGCCTTTAATTAATTTAGCTTACACTAACAAGGGAGAGAACTGTCAATATGTACCAGCAGTGAGTTGTTGCCATTAAATTGTTTCATATTTTATTAATTTGTAATATTTCTTACAACTTTTATGACATGATGGCTTACTTTGGAATTGTTGTCTAGTGTGAATTTAAACAGAGTTTAACACCAAAGACCTGTAAAGGCATGGTAAAAATGGTGTGTGTGTTTTTGTAACTTTGGGAATACATTAATATGAAGTTGTTGCCTCCCATTTATTATTATCCCCCGCCATAGGTGGATAGATATTGTTTTGGCGTTGTCTGTCCGTCTGTCTTTCCGTCCGTCCATTTGTTCGGAGCCATATCTTGGAAGTGCTTTAGCGGATTGCATTGAAACTTGGTATGAGTATATATATTGATAAGAGAATGATGCACGCCAAACGGCATTGTACACCATATGTAAATAACAGAGTTATGGCCCTTTGTATTTTGAAACAATGCTTTTTTGAGTGATAAATATGACACTTTTGTGTCCAGAAGCATATTCGCCGGGATATCAATTGGACGAATTTGCTTGTTGAAACTTGTATTAACAGTAAAACCTCTGTTAAACAATTGTAAAAGTTAACCGATAATGATTATGAGTACAATAAACAATTTATTATTTTTAACTAGATGATTGTCCATTCTTTTTTGCTGTTATGCAGGAAAAAAACTGGCTAAAAACATCAATGAGCAACACTGTGAAATAATAGGGCTTGATGCATGTGCTTAGATTGTAGTCCCAGATTAGCCTGTGCAGTCCACACAGGCTACTTAGGGACAACAATTACCTCTTTAAAGGTATGTTTGGTTGAAAATATGTATCTTCTTTTGTGAAAATCCAGTATCGTCAGAAAGTGTCCTCCCTGATTTGCTTATGTGGATTTCACATGCTAATCTGGGACGAAAGCTTCTTATATTGATGAGCTGCATATAGATTTACGCGATATTCCGGATGATTTTATGGACTTGTTTAACACCATATTACAGTTGAAAAGGGGTTGATGCCATTGAGTTATTCTGCAAATGCAAAAAATATACGATTAAAGAGAACATCAGCTATTTATAACGGTTAATCGGTACATTAAACACGCTCTCAAACGCTTGCGCGCTTACCGAAATCGAACCCGTTATTACGTGTAATGGTGGTATTTGCAATAAATTAACACTTCACCGGTATTTACCCGTGTTATAAACAAAATTATTACCGAAACATTCCCCCCTACCCGTGTATTTGACACGAAATAGCGCTTTATAACTGGGAATTCATTGAAGTTTTACGCGCTTTCTGACGCCGGGTGGGTACCTCAATCCCACATGTTATTGCGTATAAAAGTGATATTAATCATATTAAACATTGCTTATGGGCCATTTATTAATCACTTTAATTTAAAGCGCAAAAACAACACAGTAAGTTTGGACATTGTCTGATATAAAATTAGCGTTGTACGAAATAGAATACGGTCAGGCTATTATAAATAAATAAGGCTACCAATATCAGACGCTCGCGCAGGTACCGACTTCCCCGAAGTTACCGCATTTATTGGTTAACTAATATCAGTAATAATAACTCTTTAACAATAGCATTTATCGATACGTCTTTATTAAAATAATAACAAAATGGTTTTCACTTGTTTCTGACATACACAGAAACGCGATTTTTAACGGGGATCATGTAAAGTTACACGAATGGGGTATCAAAATTCTCAAATATTTTACATGCACACGTGACATAATACATACTTAATAATGCTTAGTTATTGCTTATATGACATTTCAAGTTTGTGAAATAAATTAATGTTCTATAAAGGGGATCTCGGTAATTCTTGCCAAGACCGCATTGCCGCGTTGGAAATGGTATAAATTTAATTCATCTAACTTATCTTTCTGGATACCAAATGTCGGAGTTGCATTAACCCTTTTTACACCGTGTTTGCCATATTTCATTTCCGTTTTATAATCCGAACAAAATAAACAAAACTCGTTTAAAAAATGAGATCTAAAATTCGAGCTCCTAGTGTGGATTAAAAGCGTTTATTGGTGACACCACATGAGTGCAAATGTGTAGATACTGTTAATAAGATAATATATCACATGTCACCTTCAAATAACATGTATGATGTCAATTAAGTGCATGACTATCAGAGTAATAAAACACAGCATGAATTAGGCTTCATGCTGGGTTTTATTTCTCTTAAAGTAATGCAGATGAACCTCGCTTCTGACCTAGTAACTGATAAAACTATTTTAAAAAAGTGAAATATTATGTGATAATCAGATCGATAACATTAACTATTTAAATCTGCTAGTATATCCGATAAAAATATATTATTATTGTCTTTGACAGTGTTGACGTTCAGTTGACATGACGCCTTATCTATGATCGCTCCCCCCACTAGAATTGATCCACCAATCAGCGATCGATTAATCGGGCGCACTCGTTAGCAACGACCTGTCCGCCATTTTCTAGACAAGCTACATGTTTAGGTTCACTTTTATTCCAACGAGTTTCTTTTGTTTTCCTCTTTAAAAAAACGATTTAAAATAGTTAAACGGTGTCAATGGGGATTATGTGGTGACGACCGCATGTATTTATACATCTCTTACACTTCTCAAGATCTCTATTTGGCTTTGGAAACGATATAAATTAAATGTCATCAACTAATTTTTCTAGGATATCGATTGTCCGAGTTACATAATCCCCATTGACACCGTTTAACTATTTTAAATCGTTTTTTTAAGAATTAAACGTTGAATAATTTGTTTAATTCTTTATAAGACACAGGGTTCGCACAGGGCTTGAAAAGTGCTTGAAAACGAGTCCTAGGCTTGAAAAGCTCTTGAACAAAGGTTGGCCTTAAAAAAGTGCTTAAAAAGTGCTTAGTTCATGTAAAAAAGCCTTGAAAATGTTTATTTCTGCTAAAAATTACTTTTATCATGGCTTTAATTATAAACTTAAATCGTTCTTATGGGAAATATTACGAAAATGTATCATAGATTCCTTCGCGCAAAAAGTTGAGTACGAAATGTTATGTGTACATGTCACAGATTATGTGTGCTACATCAGAGGTTCTCCATTGTGATCAATTTTTGCGAGTGAAAACGCAGCAATGGGGAAGTGTCGTTTCAAACCAGAGTGGTTAACTGAATATTCCTGGGTACAGAAAACAAATGACATTCGAAAAGCACATTGTTGGGTCTGTATGAAGACCATTGATGTCGGGGGTATGGGGGAAAGCGCTTTGAAAAGCCACAAGAAAGTGAAAACCCTCAAAGAAAACATGAAATTGAGAAGCAAACAGGGTTCCTGCAATGTGTTTTTTGTTAAACAGGAAGGTACTATTGTTAAAACTGTTAAATCTAAAACAGACATAAAAAAACAACAGCCCATCTGTGTCGAACCAGGAAGGCACAGCCACATGCAGAGAGTGTGCAGATAGAAGATTCAAATTCCAGGACCTTCGCAACTTTCAGCTGTAGTATCAAACTCGCAGACATCCATAGACAAATTCGTTTAAAAAAAATGATATGTTGAACGCAAAAGTATTGTGGGTATTTATACCGTTTGCACACAACCATCCTTTAATTCCAATAAAAACATTACAAAGTTTTTTCAAGTTGTGTTCCATGACAGTACCATAGCAAAGCATAATTATGTGGCTGTTTTGGGGCTAGCTGAACATTTCAAAACTGTACTTTATAGTTCTATAACTTAAATAGTGGACAGTACTCAGTGTCTCAGTACTCAGTGTCTTTTGATGAAAGTTTAAACAAGAAAGACCAATCCAAGCAAATGGAAAAGGCATTTTTTTAAAGGAAACTAACGTACAGTTTACGGACTTGAAAATGAATATTTGGTCTTGGAAAGTCCTTGAAAAGTGCTTGAATTTAGGTTTGAGATTTCTGTTTGAACCATGAGACATCTATGTATTCAGCAAGGAACAAAGTAAATCAAGGAACAATCGAAACGATTCATTCAGAAGTGTTTCTGCTGTAAATAGTTAGGACAGTAGTAGCGTTACAGACTGTCCTCAGCGCACAATTTATTCATGTGGTGCGCCTCAGACGCGAATTCCGCCCATTATTGAAAACAAGTTGCTAAAAGTAAACACATCCGGTTTTGTTACGAGCACTTTGCACTCCGAGCCAAAAGGGCATTGCATTGAATTGAGACTAAAGAAGGCTTGAAAACATTGCACCAGTTTTGTTGTATGGTTCAGTACGCTCTTGGACTCTCAACCTGAAGTTTATCAGAACTCAAACTCGGCCCTTAACGATATCCGCGAGGCCAGCATATCAGCTCAGCTTCTGAGCTTCAGGTGAGACCTTACAGTGTTATTAATTTTGTCAAAGATTGGGCCTTAATTCAGCCCCATTCCTCAAAAAGTCTTTAAAAAAATATAAATAATTACTGGTTAAAATTTACAATGCAATATTTGCCAAAAAAAGTGTTTGATAGGTTGCAACAATGAGTTACTTGCCTTATTAAGCTGTATAAGTTGAAACTTAGTACAATTAAAATACAAATCAAAAATTCTAAATTGTTAAGTATTTGTGTTCACGTATAACTGATTATGATTTTTATTTAAATTAGTAACCGTATGTTTGCAAAGACAAAATCACTATACTGCTTTCATATCCTTATGCACACACTTTCAACGCCAGTGACTAAACTTTTCATCTAAGGTCTGTCTTACAAAAACAATGGCATAAAATGGATATATCAACTAGTATTGATTCAATATCACGTACATATAATAGATTTAACCAGAATAGGCTATAATTACTAGTATAATGGCCCCTGGTAGCAAGACAGAATATCATATACTTAATTCACCAAAGACTTTCATCTGTTTTTGCATTTCTGTCTTATCCATAGGCAAAACGTGTGTGATCAAGTACTCATATACTTACAGTATTGTGTCTTATGACTTGTTGTATTGTCTATTGCAAATTTGCAAGTTGTTTAGTCTCGCGTAATAAGATGTGCACATTTAAATATATATCTCATATTTTAAGTTGTTTAGTGTTGTGTTAAAAGTTGTATTGTTTTACAGTTAAAGTTGCCGAGTATGACATTTAAAATTATGTAGTCTTTCATTTTAAGTTGTTAATTCTCACATTTAAAGTTGTAAAGTTTCACAATGAAAATTGTTTTAGTCAAAACTATTAAGGGGGAATGTCTTGCGCTTAAAATTACTGAAGTCATGCCTGTTTTTTAAAATTTATTTTTATGCCTCCGGTAGGGTTGCAAAATAGCAGTTGAACTGTCTGTCAGTCTGTTTGTCTGAAAACTTTAACATAGGCCATAGCCTTTGCAATATTGAAAATCAAAATTTGATATTTGGCATGCATGTGTATCTCATGAAGATAAACAAACAAATCCAATGAAAGTAACACGCTTAAAAGGGAGATAATTTATATTTATCATTTGGCAGGTATATATAGATCATTTTTACAAGGGAAGTAATATTTGTATAGGGGTATAATCGAAAACAAATATACAATCAAAGCAGCGCAGAAGGGGCATTGTGTTTCTGACACATCTCTTGTAAAAAAAAATATTACACATTGCTATGAACTGTACTTTACTATGTATTTTGCGTGGTTTAAAACCCAAAAATTTCAATATTAAGTTTTTTGGGCATAACAAATTGATACAACGCTCTTCTGAGTTCTTATTGGTGAACCATTAATTGCGATATTCTAAATATCAATTATAGATACCACGTTTGGCATTACAAAGCAGGTGTGTAAAGTATGTTGTTGTAGGGTAAATTCTTTTGTCACTAAGTCTTAACCAATCGGGTTTTAGTTTACTTTCTATTTTCTTTTCAGCAAACACTATAAGCTGCCAAGATAAAAACATCATTGAAGTGAAAGTCGATGACACTCCTGACCCCTTCGCTTAAGTAATTCAGTACAAAAACGTCTTGCGTCAGAGTAGCAAGCCTCCAAACATCTTCTCCCATGTTGGCTACATCAACACTTCTTACAGCCGAGCCTTGGCGAGTTCGACTTCCATCCCAGCATCGATGTTGCTAAGCAACAATTCAATGCTGTGAATGGACAAATTGTTCCATACGAGTCGCTTAAACAGAAACTATCTGATCCAACAGATAGAGCAGGCGTTGTGTGACTTGTCCCTTATTGCGACTGACCCCGATAAGTTGCTCTCGAATAATGTGAAACTTATGCCAGTATGCGATTTACACCATTTAACAACAGTTGTTGTTGAGAATTCCTGGGTTTGAGGTGGCAACTTTGGCGTCGTGACTCGCTCCATCTCTGTCTATGGCCCGGTCAAAGCAGCAGCAGCAGCAGCAATAAGAACAACAAGTAGTATCTGAGCGGTGCTCTGGTGTACGGGGCTTCATGTATGTGCTTAAATTGTCATCCCAGATTAGCCTGTGCAGACTGCACCTACATTAAGTCCTATTAAATTGTCATCACCGATTAGCCTGTGCAGACTGCACATACATTAAGTCATATTAAAGTGTCATCCCAGATAAGCCTGTGCAGACCGCACATACATTAAGCCCTATTAAAGTGTCATCCCAGATTAGCCTGTGCAGACCGCACATCATTAAGCCCTTTTAAATTGTCATCCCAGATTAGCCTGTGCAGACTGCACATACATTAAGTCATATTAAAGTGTCATCCCAGATTAGCCTGTGCAGACTGCACATACATTAAGTCATATTAAAGTGTCATCCCAGATTAGCCTGTGCAGATTGCACATACATTAAGTCCTATTAAAGTGTCATCCCATATTAGCCTGTGCAGACTGCACATACATTAAGCCCTATTAAAGTGTCATCTCAGATTAGCCTGTGCAGACTGCACATACATTAAGCCCTATTTTCCCAGAATGAGGCTCACATACTACACTTTACATCAGTATTTTATGTGCCTGAAAAGTTCCTAGCATAAAATGGGAATTATGTGCTTTTACATTGATCACACTTAGTAAATAAAATGCAAATAGCACTTGATCTGATATCAATTTTAATCATAGAAGGTAAGGGCATTAAGTTTTGTATAATTTCGACCAAAATTAAGCCCCTGAACCAAAAGTTTACCCTTGCATAAAAATCTGCTTTAATAGAATTGTTAAATTATATTTAATTTTAGTAAAATAATTATGTAAAAGCCTTCAGCTCATTTTAAAAGTCTTTTCGTCATTTATTTTCAACGTTTATTTAAATTCTTGGATTTTGTTTTAAGAGCCTGTTCCTACAGGAACCTATGCAATCATAGATCGGTACCTAGCTGAACAACAGGCTGTATGGTCAGCTGGTCCCAGACGCCCAGTGACACTTCCTGGCCCAGGACCTTGGGGCAAATGCTCAACTATACCTACCCGCAGGGTGGAGCCACTCTGAACCTGGGGCTCCATACTTTCTTGGCCAGGGGCCAAGTTTACCTTGTCAATAAGGTACATGTAGGTTGGTAATGTACATGTAATTAACTATTTATAACATGCAGTGTTTCACTCCAAATTTTAATTCAAACAGTTTGTGTTAAATATTGATAAAACTCTATCCTGGCTGCTAACTTAAACAAATCATTTATGTAAGTGTTAAATATTTATAATAGCCGGCTTTTAGCCGCCATTTGTATTGCCTTGAAAGGGCTCAGTGGGGGGGAGGCGTACACATGTGTACTTGTGTGCAATTCTACTCGTCCTTACTTTCATCCTTATGTCCGTCCCACCTTTCTAGTGTTGCACATAACTTATTATAATAATAAATATTAGTTCCAGAGGGACACAAAATGTTTGTATCAAGTGTACAATATATAGAAGGCTATGTTTGTATCAAGTGTTTAGTTTAAAGCCCATTTGTTTCAAGATCCTTCAAACATACTTTATTTCTTAAATATTGTTATCACTCAAACGACATTGATTTACTTCTTATATAACTGATGCCATTTCAGAATGCAATTAAATTATTTTGTTTACAGGGACACATTCCTTGGATGCCCTAAGGTTTCTCTATCTGTTCACAAAGGCTTTATACTCACAAGTTCAAGCCCAGTGAGCGATGTTCACATTATCAAACTCTGCATATCAATAGGTAAGTCACCTTGCCATTGCAAAAGGGGCCACTGTGCAAAGCATTCAGGAGACCCAGTTGTAATAGCCTAAACCTTTTGCTTTCACAAATACCCATAGGTATAACCCACTACAAACTGGGGTTTCTGCTCTTCAATAAATTGACCAGTTTATCTAATCTAAGTTTAAGGGTTCAGCCACAAACTACTGTATCTTATATAGAAATGTAAAGACAGTGCACCAGTTCAAAGCTAAACCCTCAAATTTGCATTTAAAATTTAACATCTAGAGTTATATTAAACTCAAAACCACAACAACAACAACAGCAAACAATTTCTCAGCAGGTACCAACATATCTGACTCTTTCACTCTTTACAAAATCATGTTCCATATGAACTGTAAATATGGTTCTTAAACTAACATTGAATTACAAAGAGGGATCAGTGCTGTTTGTACCTTTTAGTTTAGGGGGGTATACAGGAGTGTACTTGTCGGTCTGTTTGTCGGTCTGTCCGTATTAAGTGTCCGCTCTCTAATACAAGTTGTTGTCATCCAATCTTCACCAAACTTGGTCAAAAGTTGTATCTAGATGATCTCTAGGCCAAGTTTGAACATGGGCCATGAGGGCAAAAAACAAGGTCACGGGGTCACTTAGTGCGTTTTACACATTCAGTTTGGTGTCCGCTCTCTATTTCGATTACTTATCATCCGCTTTTCACCACACTTGGTCAGGCTTTTTATATAGATAATCTCTAGGCCATGATCGAACATGGACCATGCTGGTCCAAAAACTAGGTCATGGGGTCACTTAATGCGTTTTACACTTTCAGTTTGGTCTCTGCTCTCCATTTCAAGCACTTATCATCCCCTCTTCAAAAAACTTGGGCAGAAGTTTTATTTAGATGATCTGTAGGTCATGTTTGAACATGGGCCATGCCGTGCGAAAAACTAGGTCACGGGGTCATGGGTGCGTTTTACACATTCAGCATGGTGTTCCCTATTTCAAGTTATTTTCATCCGCTCTTCAGGTTGGGGAGTTCGTCACCTCTGTGTCAAAGCTCAAGTTTTTTTAAAGTTAATATCTTCTTGAGAGAGTATTGTGTTGCCAGGGTTGAACCCGCATTTTGATACTTGATAATTTTTATGAAATGCTAGTTAATTCTTAAAAATAGTTGTCTTAATTGACACATGACATACTTAATTGCAGAACCCCGGATATCAAAGCGTTGAGCTTTTTTTGAAGCATTTGCACCAGCAACAGTCATCATCTCGAGTTACTGGCATCTCTATGGTGTGGAACCCTCCGTCTTTGAACATCTTAACAGCACATGAACCAGTGGCTCTCATCATCTCAAGATTCTGGTATATCCATGGTGCAGGACCCTCGGTCTGCAAAGATCATGCAGAGCGAACCTCAGGTGAGTATTCAAGTGTGAATGTTTTTAGCATGCCCCCAAGTCCACAGATGTGTAGATTCATGTAGATTTACCTGTGTCCGTCCATACGTGCATCCAGTTGTTGAATTTGTATGTCAAGTCTAAACTCAAAAAGTATTGCTTCTAGTTTGATTAAAACAAAGATATTTGCAAAACTGTGAACTTGCCTTCTTTTGTATTTTGGTTCTTTTTCTTTTACATAAGTGGAATTTTGAGACTAAAGTAAAATGTGGGTGCATGGTGGCAAACCCTTTTTACTACTTCTCAAAAGATATTTGAGTCCAATGGCAAAATGTATCTTCATCAAATCTTAATCCAAATTGTTTGGTAATAAAATGGTCATACTTCAATATAAATATGTATTATCAATTATTATTTTATAAATAGTCTCAGGACCTTCATTTCCTCTATGGATTCAAATCAGATTAGTTGTAAAACCTTGAAATACCAAGTCATGTGCTTGTTCTTGTTTTTTTTCATCGGTATCAAAAATAAAATGAAATACTGGCGTTTACAGTTACAAGTATTTCTTGTTTTCAGATGCCATTTGATGAAATCAAACCATTCAATCAGAAACACAGCCTGTTGCAGCAGTTGTTACCATATTGACCCCAGTCAAACCTAAGAAGTCCATAGATAAATACTTTTTTAGATGTGCTAGTCTTTACGTACCTCCTGGTTTGTTCAGCACTTACTCTGACTCTTTTAATTTAATGACGGGTGAAAATGAATGACCTTGTTCAGTTCGAAATGACACATCACAACAATTCAAGTGGAAAGCCAGAAAGTCATGTCAACAGCCACATTTTGTATGTGTAACAGCCAAGTTGTTTTCAAAGAAAAACAATATTTTACATTTTATTTTTTATTTGACCAATGTTTCATGGGAATTATGATGCTGTCAGTCTCTTTATGTTGAAAGTTTTGGTTAAAAATAGCATGTTAATTTTTTTTTAAAGCACACATATTGCATTTATATCCAATGTCTTTGTCTGTATAATGAATTTTTCACTACATATTTTGATCCTTATAATGGTAAATGTATGGGAAAAACAATTTTATCAAAGATATTCTAAGATTGTCAAGTCTGTTTAAATGATGCTGGTAACTTTGACAAAATTGAAAAAAAAGGAGTATTTTCATATTATAAGATATGTTTCAGTTGTCTGTTTTTACCCGTAATATAGATAAGCTAATTTAATGAATTGTTCACGAAGGTTTATAACTTTTACACTTCAGCTTTTTCTGTCTTTTAATCCTTCCGAAAACAATACTAGTCAATTTGCTGATTTGGGTCGGTATTCGATCATGAATCTTGTTTAGTAGCATACTATTTCATTGGAATAATAATACATTCTGGGAAAAATTATTTAATCTAACTAAAATTATTGATTCTGTAAATACCACTTTGTTGATTTCAATGGATATTGTTTGTAAAATTAATATAGTATGACTATTGCGTGTTTGGGAAAGCTTTTAATGAAACTGAGTATTATAAAAAACAAAAAAACAAATAAAGAGTTTTATGAAAATTGTCAAAACTTATTATTGTTAATTTGTGTTGTTAGATCATAGATGTGTATGCTCACAATTGTTAAACTTTGTTTTTGGACACAATAGTTTATTATGCGTATCCTCTTTAATAAGTGAGTAACTTAATCAAGATTTATTGATCACTGTATATATTCTGTAGGTATATTTTGCCATTTATACATAAAGCAACTGTAGAACAATTGTATTTTAAATGTAAATTATTCTTGTATTGTTGCCATTTGTATAATATAAACTAACTGTTTACCTTAGTTTGTAAAAACCTTTGTAAAAAAACATTTCCTGTTTGAATGCTCATATATATATTAAACTGTTAAAATAATGCACAGTACCAGAAAAAAATAGTCAATTACACAGTAAGGGAAAGTGTTGTCATATGCTAACAATTGTATAAAATTGCAATTGTCTCTATTTGTAATAATAGAGAGCAATATTATTTGCTTAAAAAATAAAGATGTCTGCTTTGTAAATTAATAATTGTGTTTACATCTCAACATAACACGTAAATACATTAAAGTCTAAAAGGATTTTTTGGAATAAACACTTAAATAAATATATGTGCGTGTATACGCTGATAAAAAAAATTTACATTTCATTTAGTTTTGTAACAGCGCATTTGACCTTTCACGTTGACCATCCCACACTTGCTGTCAGTGCAGTGCCTTCATTAGGGTCATTTTTATGCTCCTGGTAGGGTGGCATATAGCAGTTGAACTGTCCGTCAGTATGTCAGTCTGTCCTTTTGTCCGAAAAAAACTTAAACATTGGCCATAACTTTTTAAATATTGAAGATAGCAACTTGATATTTGGCATGCATGTGCATCTCATGAAGCTGCACATATTGAGTGGTGAAAGGTGATGGTCAAGGTCATCCTTCAAAGTCAAATGTCAAATTTATTGCGTCTGTCCGTCCGTCCAAAACTTTAACATTGGCCATAACTTGTTCAATATTGAAGATAGCAACTTGATATTTGGCAGCCATGTGTATCTCATGGAGCTACACCTTTTGAGTGGTAAAAGGTCAAGGTCATCCTTGAAGGTCAAAGGTCAAAAAAAATAATCAAAGTGGCGTTCCTATGAAGCTGCACATTGTGAGTGGTTCAAGGTCAAGGTCATTAGTCAAGGTCATCCTTCAAGGTCAAAGGTCAAAAAAATAATCCAAAGCAGCGTTCTCATGAAGCTGCACATTGTGAGTGGTGTGAGTTCAAGGTCAAGGCCAACCGTCAAGGTCATCCTTCAAGGTCAAAAGTAAAAAAAAAATTCAAAGCGGCGTCCTCATGAAGCTGCACATTTTGAGTGGTGGACGTTCAAGGTCAAGGTCATCTTTCAATGTCAAAGGTAAAAAAAAATCAAAGCGGCGCAATAGGGGGCATACTGTGTTTCTGACGAACACATCTCTTGTTTGTAAATATCCCACTGTTTAAGTTCAGCAAATGTTTTAAGACCAGATTTCCTTAAACTTGGGGGTGTTATTATTTTACTTTTATTGAATGCATGAAACATGTGTGTTCCGTTGTTGAATAGCTAAACATAGCTTGATGTGTGTAGATTGTGTGACAAATGTTGATCAAATTGTTACATAGAAAAAAACACAATCTTAGTTAACTTGTATGTGTTAATTACCAAACACAAATATAAGTATTTTGTAACAATATAAGTATTGTCTTTATTTGAAATACAGAATGAAATGCAATTTTAAAATCATGTCTTTATATGTTCATCTTCTCCAAATAAGCATTTTGAATAAGCAAATATAATATCTCTATGGAAAGTATCCGTAGGCCCCATGCAATCGCTTGTGTACCTCATATTGATCAGGGTCTTTCTAAATTACTTCATGATTGGTTATCCCTGTCTGAATTGTGTAAATAGCTTCAAAATCGTGAGATAACTGTTAAGAGGATTTCAATATTAAATGTTAAAATAGTATCTTAACACTGTAACCGTACATCTGTTGCATTTATTTTAACATGTTTATATGTTCTGGCTCCCTGAGTTTTATATTGTTTATAATCTTGCATATTTAATTGTGTTTTATAAGACAAACATCATTATACTGATAATGTTGTTTTTGTCCAACATTTCTATGTATACAAGTTGTATGTAAATAATTAAATATGTTTATGTTGATGATATGTATTTCCCGATCTAAGTTTGATGTTGAACTCTCAATAAACGACATGTTTTGCCAATTAAATCCCGAATGATTGTCTTGTCACTTATATATAACTTGCCTCTATTGAACATGGGGAGCTCATTTTGTTTTATTTTGACTGTCATTCCGTCTGTTAGTCCTCCAGCACACTTTAACCTCATGCATAATTTACCATATCAATCATTGACAACAATACAAAATATAAAATCTCCATAGGAATAATGAAACTCCGGAGGCGGTATCCGATAAAACAGTACTTACACCCGCTTATCTCTTACCTAAGACAAGCGACTAATTGCCTATACAACACAGGGCAATACCAAGGACATACCTTGAACCATTAACATAATTAAAACTAAAACACGGTCTTGGACATGTCTATATCAATCATGTGGGATTTCCATTGTTATTAAGTTTATTAATGTAACTACATGTAAAATATAACGGTAAACAAATGAGGAATGTATGGTAAAACACTGTCATGCCAAGATGTTAGCTTTCAGTATATAAATACCTTAATGCTGCTTAATTTATGCTTTTTATTGTACTATTGGTGAAATAACTCGCTTAATAATGGTTATTAAACGAATATGTTAAATCAGTAGGAACGTACTTAATTCTATACTCATACAATTCTATTAATATTTGTTTTAATACTGTCTATAGTACACTTGCTATACAGGTAAAAGTAAATAAGTTAACAACCTTGAAAATAAAGAGGGCAGCTATCACAACTTACGAATATCTTTAAAAAATATATAATTACAAGGATTATTAACATTCAACAAATAGGTCTGTTTAGGCTGTATTATACATTTTCTAACACGGTTTTATGCTATTTGTATATGACCCGGAACCTACCTACAAATACATAACATCAATATAAACTGCCTTATTTATTTTCAAGTGTAAGCACACAAGCTAAATATATTCTAATATATTAATACATTTTAATAACCCACTTAAAATGAACATGGCCCATGTTTCAGACTGCACCAATTTGTATTTTTCATTGACAAAACACACATGCACAATCTTCTTATCTCTCGTAGAGCCGTCAGATATAACTTTGAGGAGACTTAAGATAGCAAAACATTGACACCAGTTGCAGAAAGATAAGCATAATATGTAGAACTGACTTCTTACAACACAACATCTGTATTGACTTTGGCAGTTTGTATAGGACCATATGATCACTTCTGGGTGAAATAATGGGCTTTATAATGTTGAATACTAGTATAGGCTCATTGAACTTCATGTATAGCGATTTTGTATTTAAAGGGACTTTTACAACTGTGTGGTATAGGTTGAAACATATTTAAAAGAACACTGTAAATCAGATAGCGCAATAACACAATAGACACATGATCATAATGAACAAACATATGCGTGTATGAGAAATAATAATAAATTGATAAAACAAGAAAGAGTAACACGGCAAAGTATTTGGAAATTTTGAAAGGCTTCTGTTTGTTTATGTTATGAATACAATGTTTGATTTTTTGTAAAAATTCGGATGAACAAGCTCTTACAGTGACAGTCTGTTTTAATCCAAAGGTAAGGGGCTCAAGCCCAGGTAGGGATAACGATTGTGTCTGTGTTTTTGTTAAATTTAAATTTGTTGTTTTTGAGCTCCACTGGCGAATGCCCAGAGATGCTTATGTCATGGTCGTGTGTCCGTCATGCGTGCGTCCGTGCGTTAACTTTTTCTTTAAACATATTCTCCTAAACTACTGGTCCAATTCTGATGAAATTTCTCAGGAATGTTCCTGGAATGAACCTCTATAAAATTTGTTCAAATAATGCCCCTGAGGTCAAATTTTACCCTGCCCCGGGGGTCAAAAAATTGAAAATTTGCTTTTATAAGGCCTATTTTGTGAAAACTTTCAAATCTTTCGTCCATAACCATTGGGCTTAGGGCTCTCAAATTTGGTATGTAGAGACATCTTATAGTCCTCTACTTAATTTGTTCAAATTATGCCCATGGGGTCAAATTTGACCCTGCCTCGGGGGTTTCAAAATTAAACATATGCTTATATTGGGTCTATTTTGTGAAAACTTTACACATTTTATCGTCCATAACCATTGGGCCTAGGGCTATCAAATTTGATGTGTAGTGACATCATATAGTCCTCTACCAAGTTTGTTCAAATTATGCCCCTTGGGTCAAGTTTGATCCTGCCCTGAGGGTCACAAAATTGAACATATGCTTATATAAGGCCTATTTTGTGAAAACTTTAAAAATCTTCTTGTTCATAACCGTATGGCATAGGGCTACCAAATCTGGTATGTAGTGATATGTAATAGTTCTCTTCTTAGTTTGTTCAAATTATGCCCCTGGGGTAAAATTTGAAACTGCCCCGGGAGTCACAAAATTGAATATATGCTTATATTAAGGGCTTATTTTGTGAAAACTTTAAAATTCTTGTCCATAACCATTGGGCCTAGGGCTACCAGATTTGGTATGTAGTGACATCTTATAGTCCTCTACCAAGTTTGTTCAAATTATGCCCTTGGGGTCAAATATGACCCTGCCCTTTGGGTCACAAAATTGAACATACGCTTATATGGGGCCTATTTTGTGAACACTTAAAAATCTTTCTATCCATATCCATTGGGCCTAGGGCTATCAAGTTAGGTATGTAGTGACATCTAATAGTCCTCTACAAAAAAAAATCAAATTTTATTCCTGGGGTCAAATTTGACCCTGCCCCGGGGGGTCACAAAATTGAACATATGCCTATATAAGGCCTATTTTGTGAAAATTTCAAAACTTCTTGTCCATAACCATCCGGCCTAGGGCTATAAAATTTGGTATGTAGTGACATTGTATGGTCCTCTACTTAGTTTGTTCAAATATACCCCAGGGGTCAAATTTTACCCTGCCCTGGGGGCCACAAAATCTTCTTGTGAAACTTCAAAAACTTCTGTCCTTAGCCATAAGGCATAGGGCTACCAAATTTGGAATGTAGTGAAATCTAATAGTTGTCTACCAAGTTCGTTCGAATTATGCCCCTTCGGTAAAATTTGACCCTGCCCTGGGTCACCAAATTGAACATTTGCTTATATAAGGCCTATTTCGTGAAAACTTTAAAAACTTCTTGTCCATAACCATTAGGCCTAGGGCTACCAAATTTGATATGTAGTTACATCTAATAAACCTCTTCCAAATTTGTTCAAATAATGCCTCTGGGGTCAAGTTTGACCCTGTCCTGGGGAGTCATAAAATTGAATAAACGCTTATAAAACGCCTATTTTGTGAAATCTTTAAAAAAATCTTATTGTCGAAAACCATTCGGACAATGGCTACCAAATTTGGTATGCAGTAACATCTTATAGTTCTCTACCAAGTTTGTTCAAATTATTCTCTTTGGGTCAAATTTGACACTAACCTGTGGGTCAAAAATTGAACATTATAGTACCTAGGGCTACCACATGTTGTATGTAATGAGGTATAGTAGTCCTTTACAAAGTTTGCTCAAATTATGCCCCTGGGGTTAAATTTGACTCAGCCCAGGGGGTCACAAAAGTGTACATGTGCTTAAATAGGGCCTATTTTTAAGTATTTGCACATGCCGAGAATATTTGTTTCAGCCTTTTTTCAGCAGTGGAGCGATACAGGGCCATCATGGCCCTCTTGTTTATCATTGTAAAGCTTTAAAAGCAATTCACGCCAAATGTAAAAAATGCAAAATCTATAAACACGCCCGCTTATATTCAAGCATTACAGTTGTCTGCAATATCGTTTTACAAATTGCATGTTTATCTCGTTCTTCATAGAAATGTGCATTTGTCAATATCTTCAAAATCGCAACATTCCTCTTAGGTTAATGTTAAGTATGTATATTTTGCTATATAAATTAATCGTTATCATATACGTTTCAGTTTTTCCAACATGTTTTTACTGTAAATGTAATTTAATTGAATATTTTCTATAGTATTTCGTACAAAAACTGCCATATTTTTTTAAGCCAGCGCACATTATACTAATTATAGGATAGGGTCAACCACTACTGTAATCATTGTTTGTTTGTAGATGTATATAATGATACTGTGTCTATATATATGTACACATGTTGAATCAAGTGTTTTATTCCATTATCGTAAATGAACACGGCTATCCCTGAAGTTCAAATATTGTTGTACGTTGACTATTTGTTACCAGCACAATACAAAAAATATGTTTCATGTTCTTATTTCTATATTATAGTTGTTTACTAAAAATCCCCCCCCCCACTAAATTCCGAGACGCATACATTTTGTTCGTATGTCAGACAGTTCGCTATGATACTTTAATTCAGTTTAAAATCATGAGAATCATTAGTTACAGAGCTTTCATATATCATATGGTGGTGTGTCTGTATGGGAACAAGACCATGGTTGTTTTGTGCTCAGTAAGTCAATGTCACAAGGGTCACCTTTTTTAGACTTAAATGAAACTTATATACGAACTTTTAGATGGTATTAACGCATCAAGGTGACACGTTGATATGACTTCATATGATTGTTCAGCACCATCAGGCAATGTATTGCGTGAAATATTCCAAACTTTAGTCTGTGGGAGAGTGATTGTATGCTTTCTTTCAGAAGAGTTTGAATCTGTATGAATGTTTTCTAACTTATGGTGACTTCAGTTCTTCCCATGCAAGTTTTAGGAGGACGAATGGGCATGTTGATGTGTATATTAGTCCGTCCGAGCGTCAGATTATTGTGTTGCAGGTAACTTTAAACGTATATTTGCTTAAGTGATGAAATAGTACATACATATTTATCAGCTTTTAATGGTTTTGGGACATACAATTAGTTAAGGCCATCAGTCAACAAAAAAACAAAACAACATTTTGGTCATTTTGTTTTAAAATAAGCGGGGTTATGGACATAATTAAGCAAATAAAATTACCTTTGAACTGTTCATGCATAAGTCAAACATAATTGCTGCTAAAGTGATATAACTTTATAAACATGTTGACCAGCATGTGAACTTATTGCGTTCCAATGTATTGTGTTCACTATTATCGGAGTGAAAACCCAATTAAGCAAAGAGCGCTTTGAACTTGACTCGAAAAGTATAACTTCTTGCGTGAATAAACACAATATTCGTTTTAAAGACTTATTAGTAAACAGTGAAACAAAACAAGGAGGTTATGTGCGTGTTCATTTACTAATATGAGCAAGCATACGTGATCTCGCATTTTTGGCAGTTAACCCTGCCCTCTATGCCACTGAGCCGATCTGATCTACCCCTGGACGCTCCGTTTAAGTATACCAAATAATTCACATAACTCAGAAAGTATTGAGTGAATTCACATACTCTAGTAACTCAGAAAGTATTGAGTGGATTCACATAACTCAGAAAGTATTGACTGGATTCACATAACTCAGAAAGTATTGACTTGATTCACATAACTCAGAACATATTGACTGCATTCCCATAACTCAGAAAGTATTGACTGGATTCACATAACTCAGACAGTATTGACTGGATTCACATAACTCAGAAAGTATTGACTGGATTCACATAACTCAGAAAGTATTGACTCGATTCACATTACTCAGAAAGTATTGACTGGATTCACATAACTCAGAAAGTTTTGACTGGATTAAAATAACAGAGAAAGTATTGACTGGATTCACATAACTCAGAAAGTATTGACTGCATTCCCATAACTCAGAAAGTATTTACTGAATTCACATAACTCAGAAAGTATTGACTGGATTCACATAACTTGGAAAGTATTAACTGGATTCACATAACTCAGAAAGTATTGACTGGATTCACATAACCCAGAAAGTATTGACTGGATTCACATAACTCAGAAAGTATTGACTGGATTCACATAACTCAGAAAGTATTGACTGGATTCACATTACTCAGAAAGTATTGACTGGATTCACATAACTCAGAAAGTATTGACTGGATTCACATAACTCAGAAAGTTCTGACTGGATTAAAAAAAACTCAGAAAGTACTGACTGGATTCAAATACAATTACTTCATGAACCTCTCTCTGTGAAAACTGGGTTTAATGCATGTCCGTTAAATTCGACTACATGGATTTTTTCTTTAAAGGAACTTTTTTTTAAATCCAGAAAGGCCGTCTGTTGTTAAACTGTGCAGACTGCACATACTTATCTTGGACGACAATTAGACAAGCACTTAATGTTCCAAATTTGGACCGTTTCCCCAGGCGCACCGCCTGTCAAATCCGTCCAGCATTGGGAAATGTAGTTTCCGATACGAATTATATAAATTAAATCACGTTGTAAAAATGTTTTTTGCATGTGTTACTCCATGTTAAGTGAAAACATATTATCTCTTATATTTGTTATAATTGTTGTGAAATCAAAGTTCGTCTTTTTGTTTTGACAAACGATATGGGACATATAAAACTACCACTGGGTCCTTATGTTTGGGACGGTGGTTTGAATTAATGGCCGGTTATAATTAGCGGTCGTACCAGACGTACACTTTCTTATTTTCTGTTCGTGATTGCATATGTTTGTTTTGCTGTTTTTATACTCGACGCTCAATGCTTGTCCGCCATTGCCTTCGGGAATTTGGTTTTGAGGTTCCGACACAAACATTCAATTTTACGAACATGGTTCTGTTAAAGCGTAATATAATTGACCAAAAACATAATTTGCAAAAATGTAAATATATAGTGCATCCTTGTATTCCTGTGTTGCGCGCAATTATGCAGATTTCAATATACATATTAACAAGGGAAAGCACTTCGCATCAGTGACTTCGTAAGCACACCACGATAGCCTTCCTTACATCAAATGTTCGCTTTTTACAAACATAAATTATTCACGAAAAACCGGACAGAGGTAAATTTTTGCAAGAATTCGTTGTAACTTTTTCAGATTATATACATTGTTTAATGTTATTTTTTTACCAAAATGTTTAAAACAAAAACAATTTAACAACCAGGTAAAACATCAATAACACAGACTGAAAACTCGACCCTAACTCGTCTTAAGCCCTTAGGGGCCTTGACTCAACCACTACCACCACCATCACTAAAACAGCACCAACACACTGCAACTATACCACAACGCCCACCAGCAACACTATAGCATCACCACTATAACCACAACAACCATCATATACACCACCCCCACCTGCCCACAGCTAGAACTGCCACAAACTCAATTTCCTCCCCCGCTACTGATATCACCGCAACAACTACCACCGCATCTCAACAGCCACCACAACGACGTCCACAACAACAACGTCCACCGCTATCACTAAAAACCACCGCGACCATTAACAACACCACTACCACCACCCTCAATAAACACCAGCACAACCATCACCCCCTGTTTTTTTTATCCAAACCACCTCCAGTTTCAATGTTACCACTACAGCAAAAACCACCACGACCGCCCCCCTCCCCTCCCCACCACCACGAACACCCCACCACCAACTGCTTCGCGCTTTCTAGCATTGCCATAATTAAATGCATTTCTTATGAAATAAATAGTGTTCCCTATGATTTAAACTGATGCTCTTTTCAAACGATTAAATGTAATCTCTGAAACATTGGCTCTTTAACGAGTTACGACTATGACCACCAATCGTCGCTATGTTCTATTTATTGCGAATTGCCTCGAAAACATTATTTTAACAACTCGTATATGTTTTCATTATGCAATACTCATTTATCAGACTTTAGAAACGCCCGAATGTGATCTGTGACAGATAGCGTAATGCCAACCCAGGACAGAGGTTGACAAAGGTTTCCATGGAAACTGATAGCAACACCATAATTAGTGGTACATGATTGATGTGCGTCAACGTGCCCTCTTTCACATACCGGTAATCATGGACTTTGCTTCAACCAGAAACCTTAAAAAATCTCTGACAATTATAACGGAAAAGCGTGATTGAGAACTGTCATTGTTTTGTCAAAATTCAAACCCGACCCTCTTGATAAAGTTAAGATCGATTCTCCAGAAATTAAATTGGTGGCGGATCTACTTGCCGGAAACTCATGGCCGTCACGTTAATAAGGGCTCCCGTCACGTTAATTAGGGCCCCCGTCACGTTAATTAGGGTTCCCGTCATGTTAATTAGGGCACCCGTCACGTTTATTAGGGCTCCCGTCACGTTAATAAGGGCTCCCGTCAAGTGAGCGGAAGCAAATTTTTATATATTCGAGAAAACGAAACAATGTGTGTCCACAAATAAAGACAAAGAATAATTTCCACGAGTAAAAAACTCTGTCAACCGATCGAAAGTAAATGTTGAATTGGCAAATATTGTTCCTGATGGTACGATATACATGTAGAATAAAATCATGTTGTTATTGGTCAGTTAACTAGAATATCACTTACCTTAATTTTTATTTATCAGACATATTTAAAATGTTTCTTTTAGTCTTGTGTTTGTAAGCATTCAAACATATTTTAACATCTAATTTTAAAGGGGCCGTCCAACAGATTTTGGCATGTATTGAATCTTGTTATTAAATGTTTTAAATGCTTTATATTGATAAATTTAAACATTTGAACTTTAAATATCCAGTAAAAGACAATACAATTTTAAAAAAAGGAAAAAAGTAACCCTCAACAGGGGTCGAACCACTGACCCCTGAAGTCCTGGAATAAAAAAAACTCTCGCCTAGACCACTCGACCATTAATACTCGTTCTTAAAACGGGTGAATTTTGTAGCTATATAAGCTTGTAAAATGAAGAAATTTTTGTCATGATTCAAAAAAGAACACATATATAATATTTAAACAAGCGAAAGAATACTGATGTCTTAGAAAACTGTTTAATATAGTGTTTCATTATACTCGTGATTCGAAATCGGCAAAATAATAAAATAATAAATCGCTTGTAACGCTTTTACTCGATTATTTAAAGAATGCGTGTAAAATAAAATACGGTTTATAATTCGGTAATGAATATAAAAGCCAGCGTATCTCAGTGGTAGCGTATTATCTTTTGCTTACACTGGGCTCGGATTCGAATCCCGGGACAGGAATATTTTATTTGCTCTTTGTACTTGCTGTTGTAATTAGTTATGACTATTAAAAACAGTGTGGTTTTCTAAGTACATGTTTAGTTATTGTAAACATATTACATGCCCATTTTCTAAAAGTTGTACTGTGTAACTCAAAACATTTTATCAACTGTACACGAACAAACCATATTCATTCAATTGAAAGATATTTCTCTGGCGGTCCTCCTCCCATGTGTCGGCGTAGAAATCCCTCAACGGAATTCGCAACTACTGTTTGCTGCATCAATTATTCTAGACTCGTTCCATGCGAAATACCGAATTATTCTCAGCATTAATATCGCTGTCTTCAGGTCGAATGGACAACTGACATATCTATAATATCCGTTATACACTAATTTAACCTTGGGACGGATTTCTTTAAGCTCTTTCGCAGACACTTAAGCCCGGCGATTGTATTCAATCACGATGCGATTAAGCCTCGTTCTGGAAAAACGGGGCTTACTGCATGGGCTTAAAGTTTTGTTGAAGTTTAATCTGTGAAGTTCGCACTTTCTTCCTATACGGGATTTTCGTGTAGAAGAGATTCCTTTCAACTAAAGTTTCCATAAATGCGTAAAGTGGCCTCCCTGGTTTGCTTGTACGAACTAAACAGGCTAATCTGGGACGAAACTTTGCGCACATGCATTAAGCCCCATTTTCTCAGATCGCGGCTCAATTGTACTTGTATACTAAACAGAACTGCTAACTTGATACATAAAGTATGCATTTCATACTGGTGTATTTTCGGAAAATGTCAAACCTTGCAAATAACTTACAATCGCACTTGTCCGACTACCGGGTATATATTTTTAACAACATGGGATAATGAATTCGCGAACAGAATCAATATACTTTATATCAGTAAAACAAATATATTCGCAAACATTAAAATATTGCTATAAAAGCCAAATTTTAATTATAAAACAGTCAACACAATTAAACTATAACTTCGTTTGCGTGTATATTTGTACTGTAAAATAAACAAGTTATGATTGGGCCGCACTCAGTGAAAAACGGAATTTAATGAATGTGCGTAAAGTGTCGTCACAGAAAAGCCTGTGTTATCCGAAACGGCTTATCAGAGGCGACACTTTGCGCTTTAAATTATTTTGCATTTAAAGTAAGTCTCCTGCTAGTGAAAATCCAATTTATGCGGAATATTAATACGAGTCTGCTTCCAGCATTTTTCTCTTGCGCCTTTCAACCGGATATGTCAACGTCTGGCTTGTGTCATTCAATTAGAAAACGAAGTTATTTGGGTTTATTATTTTAAAGCAAAGTGGTTACAACTGAGTGGCTATAATTTATGACGACACTTTTGCCAATTGAGATTTATTAAAATGTAGTTATGCTTAAAACGCTACGTTATTTTGCGAAAATTTCCACACTTTTTGTATGTACTTTAACTGTTGGGGCAATTGCACTTTACCGGTACGTAAAAAAGAACGGAAAAGCGTACCCTATTCTTACCCGCAACACCTAACATCTAACACCAAACGCAACAGCTAATAATCCTTTTTATCCTATATATTTCCTTACAGTAGTATCGGGGGCTACCGCCCCCAAACTCCCGCTTTGTCGATAATGGTAAACAACTGCGTACCGGTAAAGTGCAATCTAGCCTTAACTGTTATATACTACCATATACTAATCAGAATATGCTTCACATAAATTAAATGCAAATAGATAAATTGTCGCTCATCCTAATGTTTGAAGAAAAAAATTAATTCGTTGTTTATTAACAAGTAAAACGTCGGATTTTTCCGTATTTTATTTGGTTACATGCAACTATACTATGATGCAATCTTGTTCAAAGCAACTTGATATTGTCGCTGAAGGTTACCTTTAATACAATTGCGTGAAATCCCAAATTTCGTCTTTTATGGAATGTTTCGTTTAGAGGAAGTCTCTTATTATCTAAAAGCAGTTTATGCGGAAAGTTCCGGCTTCACTGGCTATACTGCGGACTGCACAGGCTAATCTGGAACGACACTATACGCCCACGCATTAAGCCCGGTTTTCCCAGAACGAGGATCATTCCTTAATCGATATGTAATTACAACCTCTAATATTCTTGGTAGGAGGCAGTATGGTGCCAACCTTAGTATTTAACAAACAGATATTGACTGTGTATGTATTTTCTGCGCGCGATTTTGTCAGTGAGCACATTAATCAACGGGTCAAACGTGAATATTAATTAATTAACTCGCCTTTTCCCATGTTTTTCTAGATAAATCGATTCTAGCGTTAAGATAATTATTGACGCGATACGTAATGCTTAAAGAACACGATTAAGGAATCTTATAGTATGAGTGAAATCAATAGATGTCGTGGGATATTAAATTGAATTAAACTTTGCGTTACAATATATATGGGTCTTGATCTGTGAAAAGGGAGTTTAATGAAAGTGCTTAAAGTGTCGTCCCAGATCAGTCCGTGCAGACCGCACAGGCTAATCAGGAACGACACTTTCCGCTTTTATAACATGTTTCGTTTACAGGACAAAACTTTCCGCTTAAACTGGATTTTCGCTCACAAGAGACTTTTTCTAAACGAGAAATACAATTACAGTGGAACAAGTTGTCTCCTATCAGCCTGTGCGGACTTCACAGGCTAATCTGGAACGGTACGTTAAGCACATCTCCTATCAGCCTGTGCGGACTTCACAGGCTTATCTGGGACGGTACGTTAAGCACATGCATAAAACCGTTTGCTCAGAGCGTGGATCAAATATGTCTTGTTTTGTAAAAACTGGGCATTATGCATGTGCGTAAAATGCAGTCCGCACAGGCTAATCAGGGACGACACTTTCCGCTTAAACTAGATTTTCGGTCAAAAGAGACTTCCTTTAAACAAAAAATGACATTAAAGCGGAAAGTGTCGTCCCTGATTAGTCTCTGCGGACTGCACAGGCTAATCTGGGACGACACTTTACGCACATGCATTATGCCCGTTTTTTTTTCCATATCCTTTTGAACATTGGTGGTCGTTTTTATTTCTTTCTTTGGGAAAGTTGTAAACATTTGCGGTTGCTCTCATTATGTACATGTAATTGTCCGTGAACATATTTCGGTCGATCTCACATTTGCGGTTTGTCGCAAGTTGGCTAGAAAAGCTTGCGACCAATATCCACGAGCCGTACGTCGCTAACGTCACTGACAGCGGCCCCAGCGTCAAGACGTACTACATAACGGCGCTGTACTTTACGTTTACCTCCCTCACCAGTATAGGGATCGGCAACGTCTCCCCAAACACCAACGCCGAGAAGATATTCTCCATTTTTCTATGTTGCATGGGTGTAAGATTCTATTTGATTCATATTTACCTTTCAGCCTTGTTCTGGGAATATGGAGCTTAATGCAATCGGACTGCACACGCTGATCTGGGAAACAACTTTTGACGCTTTCTTGGTATTTTTCCTTTTAAAGGAAGTCTCTTTTTAGCGAACACCCAGATAAGTAGGAAAGTGCGAATTCACTAAACCCCGTTTTTGCAGAGCCTACCTCATTTTAAATGTAGAGCTATTTTATTCGCATTATATATTTCATCTGAGAAAAATATCCTATTTCGTCACAGAATGGTTCATACATTAAGAGATCATGTTATTATTATATGATATACAGTAGAACATAACATTAACTAATGTGACGTCATCTTTGCATGTTGCTTCATCCAAACCGGATATGTAAAGAAACATTTCATTCAAACCGGATATGTATAGAAACAAACTCGTTGAATCACATATTGCCATCAACAATAGTATTGTGTAATTAACAAGTCATAAAGTATACACATATTGTGTCATAATTGTCTTCAATTTTACCATTTGTTCAAAATCAACAGAATGCTAAAACTTTAAGCGTGCGTTCCGCGGCGGCCAGATTGACTTAATGACTACATCATTTTCAGTTTTAGTGCTTTTTGTAATGTATTTTGATTTAAAAAAAGTTCTTTTGTTAGGCACGTGTTAATCTTATTTTCATATTTTGCCCAATACGATGCCTTCCTGAATCAGAACCTGCAAAAATATTAAGTGGCTTAGCTCCTTAGAAACACTTTTTCTCGGAACACTATTTTCAAAAAAAAAATCTTTAAAATACTATATTTGGAAACGATATTTTTTATAAACAATATTTTCGCCTCTCATAACAGATCTTCTAAGCGCCGCTATCTTTGGCAACGGTAGCTCGATTATGATGAGAGTGTATCTGGGATCGGACGAATACCATGATAAAACCCAGAGCATCAAAGAGTTTATCAACTTTCACCATCTGCCCAAAAACCTCGCTTCGCGTCTACAAGAGAGCTTCAAGCAAACGTCGGCGTATACCTATGAAATCGACATGAACACAGTATGGGGAGCTTACTATTTTTAAAAAGAAATGATTTATAAGTGCAGAGAGGTCGTTTAGTTGTGTGGGGATTAGAGGGCGGAGTATTTACAATTCACCTCCGCCCACTCCGAAAAAGATGTCTTAACGTGCGAATTTTAAAACCGCCCACCCCCTAATTAAAAACTTCGAGTAAGCGGTGGTGATGTTCCTTTAAATGTCCTCATATAGGATGTCCAACCCTAATAGCCGGACGTGGTATTAACCCCTCTAAATTTGCCTCATATGTATTCTTTAGTTCTTAGTGGTCCATTTCGGCGCATTTATCTCTAAAATTGTTAAATAATTTTGAGGATCAGGAAAATAAATGAGAATTTTAAAATTGCACTTGCAGATTGTTAAATCCTATTTACTTAAATCTTAATTGTTTGATAAGCAACGTTATGTCTATAATTTATTGTAAAATGTATCTTCACTTACAGTAAGCGTGTTAAAATTCTGAACATATGTTTTTTATAAAATATTAATTTTCGAATAACAAACAGGCAAACATATGGTTCTGGTCATACAGGTTTCAAAGAGTTTTCCTGAGTGTCTGCAGGTGGATATCTGCCTTCATCTCAATCGGAATATGCTTAACAACTGCACCGCCTTCCAGAGAGCCTCGGCAGGTATACATGGCGTTCTTATTCCAAGAATCTAGCCAACTTTACATTCCCAAGGGTTTGCGGTTACTTTCGCTATTGGTTACAAACTATCCGCAGCGGTTACCCCCTTTTACGCTTTAAAATTTCCTCTATTGGTTTATTCCTCCTAATTGTTTCCAGACATGTATTGAAAACTCACTTAATGTGCTACCCACTCCTCTCAAAGCTTTCGTATCACAATTTGAACCCTTGCGTGATAATGGTGATGATGATGATGGTGGTGGTGATGATGATGATGATGATGATGATGATGATGATGATGATGATGATGATGATGATGATGATGATGATGATGATGATGATGATGATGATGGTGATTATTTCTCACTTTAGGTAAGGACGCCTTTTTCGGAGGGGACGTTCAAGACCTGACCAACAGTGGGAAGTCTCTGTACTTTGTTCGCGCCCTGACCTACTGCGATATCAACAAGATTGAGCTGTCTGTACTGAAAGAGACGCTTTATACGTACCCGGAGTTTGCACAGGAATTTATGGGAAAGATACAGGATACATTCAACCTGAAATGGGTGAGTGTGGTGTTGCCTTGTTACATAGTCAAAGCACACATTAAGCTACACACTTGCATCTAATCTATACTGTGTCCGTTTTCTTATGGCTTAAATAGTGAAAAACATTGGTGCCAAAAACTATTATAATCTCTATGTTAACTAGAAATCAGTCAAAGACCAACACCTTTTACTTTGACCAGACTATAGCAGATTTTTGGCAGATCATTTAACAAATGAAGTGCGAAACATTACTTAATTAAAAAGTAGGTATTTAATGCTTAAATATGTAATGAACAAATAAAAACACTTTCAAACTTTGAGTATAACTGCCCATATCTGATACCTAATTTATATTTTGTAATACCCGGAAGTTCATATAAAATATGTCATGATCAGTTAATAAAATAACTACACATGTATATGATCAGTTCTTGAGAACTGTGATCTGATTTCAGTAGAACTCCGATATGATCCAGAACAGGATACAGAAAATAGTACTTGTTGTTCTTTTTTAAAGCAACTACTATTTTGGACATACAGGGTGTGTTGACGGAAACCCAACGGCAGACGAAGATGGACGACGAACCACTCAAATTTATCCGTCAGAAGAGACCGCACATGCAATCAAAAGGCAGACGCCATGTCTATGACGCCGGTGAGTGGGTTAACTAGTTTTGCATACTTATAAATGCCATTATTTGTTGTTTTTTTATTTTGTGTCTTTTGTGCTGGTATATTTGTATGGCAGTAAATCACTTTCCACAAGATAAATGACCCCACGGTGTATTAACTGTTTTCCTAAGTGCCAGTTGGTCTATATTTATTTGTCACACTTTTGTTCTTTTTTATAGTCGCCTATTTATATAAATGTCTCAATTTATTGTTTTTGACACACACAAAACCCAAAAAAATGTTGTAGATAAATGAAAGTAATATATGACAAAGGTCTTATTAGGCAAACAACCAATTCTTATCTAATTGTTTCTACCACCACCGGAAACAAAACCGTGCATATTATTTGTCAAACTATTCAGACCTCACGACCGGTAGATCCTGCTGCCGTAGAAAAGCTCGCCATAAGACGGCGCCTCCGTCGTCTGACCCAGATGACGACCAAGCGTCTCGGGCGATCGACATTTCACCGGAACACGCGTCTAGTGATATCGACGTAGAGTTCGTGGATAGAAGCAACCAAGGTTCGGGAAATTCCCTTATAAAAGATCACAAAAAGTTACCAGCCTCGCTGTCGAAAAAAATGGGTTAAATGCCTTTTGTGTCGCCTCGGATTAGCATGTGCTGTCAACACAGATTTAAGGGACGCCACATTTCTTTTCAACTGGATTTTCGCTACAGAAAAATACATTTGAGCAAAAAATCATATCAGCGGACCGCACAGGCTAATATGAGACGACACCTAAAGCAAATGCATTCTCCATGAGCTATTGAAATGTCTATTTGTTTAAAAACATTCTGTCCTATTTGTAATTAAAAAAGGCAGTGTTCTGTTTGTTAAAATTGCCACGTGCTCAAACAGTCGACACGTGCATCCACAGTTTCCCGTAAATGCTGCAGCAATAATAATTTGGCCGTCCATCAACTTAATGCAACAGTATTTCACTGTAATCTATCCATTGTTACAATATTAATGTTTATTTAAGAATTATACGCTTCTATTGACGGTATAAACCTTTATATTTTTTAAGTCTCGTTATCGTCGTATACTGCTGCCGATAGTTTGAGACTCCGGATCTACCAGAAATCACATCCGCGCATGCGCAAAAAATACAATACTGTTCTGTGAAATGCAAATGTGTTTAATACCAAAGCAATAATTTGGAAAAATTGTTGCAGTTTATTTTATTACCGGCCCTGATTGACCCTATCGATTTCATCCTATTTGACTTTTTAGTCATTAAAATATATTTTCGAAAGTCAAATCTAACCAGTATATCCTACTAAACACCCACAGTGTATACAGGATTCACCATTGATGTCTGCCCATCGGGTTGTCTGTGTTTTGCGTAAGTCCGGAAGGCCGTTTCTGAAACATAATTATTAAAACTTCCACATATTAACGTATGGCACGTGGATTCAACGTATTTGTCACTTCTAAGACTAAGCTTTTCAGATGTTTGACACGAATTACGATTTTAATATCAGCTTGGTAAAAAACACTCAATTAATCTGGTCAGACAGGAATGTGTCAATCTATTAGAACTTACTGTTCATACCTAATCTGGTCGGACATGAATGTGTCAATCTATTAGAAACTTATTGTTGATACCTATGAAATCTTAAAAAACGAGGGACACTGTCACTGTCAAATAAGTTTCTTAATTCGTCGATTGTATTCATGATATATTTATGTATCAAGAATCTACTTTTTTACATTACAAATGATACTTATTTTCAAGCGGGGCGGTCTGAGAAATCACCATACCAATCGTATTGGTTCTTTTTGCCATCAATTGTTTTGTTGCATTTGTTATGCTGTTTTTGAATGCATATTACAAATTAAAAGTATGAATGACAGGTGTACAACAAGCTTAATTTTTATAAACTAAGAACAAAGTAATAACTTGAAAACCTTTCACGTCTGGTAAGACTGAAAATGTCCGTATTTGTCTTCGATCGTATATAAGGGAGATAAATGCAGTAATTACTTGATTGATTCTTTCCAGCTGTTTCCTTTTCATTGAAATTAATGAAGTTGAAATACCAAATATATATCGAACACGCTTGTTGAAAGCTCGATTAATCTAGCACAATGCGAGCTTTGTGTGTTTGCATGTGTTGGTTAGAGATTATCGGTACTGAGAGCGGTTCATTCAACATAACTTCATCAATATAACTTACCAGCAATGTTTAACATGGGGCAAACCATGTCTCTCGTAACATCCGTCTCCCTATCGACATGGTCAATGTCACACACATATGTCAAAGGTTAATTTTCGGTATAGATGTATCGCAGATGTTGACAACGTAGCGCGCAAGTCTTGTTAACACTTAAGAGGTCAACAATCAATTGTGGGCATTATGGTCATTGTTACCCTTTTTCTCTTGTTTTAAGCAAGAATATCTTCCGGTTTCGTTATAATTTAAATGAGTATCGTTCTGATAAAACTGGGCTAAATGCTTATAATGTATATGCGTAAAGTGTACTCCCATATAGTATGCAGTCTTCGCATGCTAATCAAGGACGACACCTTCCGACTAAAATAGATTTTCGTTTAGAAGAGCCTTTTTTATTCTAAAAATTTAATATAAGCGAAATGTTATATCCCCGATTAGCCTATGCGAACTGCACAGGCTCATTTGGGATGCCAATGTACGCACATGTTTTTAAGCCCAATTTCCCCAATGCGAGGATCAATTAAATGAGTGAATGTATACATGTGATATACTGCAGTCAGCGCTTTGACATGTTTTATATTTTCCTCCGCAGTCATATCGGTGTCCGACGAAACCGGATGTGTGATTGCATTGTAACCGGAAATGACGTCAGAATATTGGGATGACATTGACCGGAAGCTGAATGTTCTATCAATGTAAGTTAACTGTTTGTAAATTATTTCGTTAAAACGCGCCAATTTTGGTATGTATAATTTATTTTCACAGATCGGTTTGTTCAGTGAATAATGGTATATTAGAGCGAATCTAATAGATCCGGATGACGTGACACGATATGATTTTTCTGCGTATCAAAACAGGATGCGGTCATAAATGTCAGCGAAAAAGCATACTGAAAAATCATTATTATTAGTGGGACGTTAATGTTCGATGATTTCGTTTTCCGACCGATCCACGAATTAAACATAAACACATCTGTAAATGACCGACGCAAATCCTTCTTTCTTTTTACCAAATCAGAAATCAATCAGTCCACTTGTCCACGGAACAGTAATTTTTGGAAAACCTAAGACATTACATTCCGACATGTATAAATGAGTCTACATAGAAACTCCGATGTTTATGAAGATTTCAACGTGAACACAAGTCCTGTCATACATTAAATCCTCTTTTTCACAGATGTCATTAATACAGTTTGTTAGAGAGAAAATATACTTAATCTATATAGGTCGCATTTTATTATGTATAAATAAGGGTATTTTAACAATATTCATCAGAACATTTGTGTTTATACTGCTACCAAACGACAATAAAATACATATTTGTTCTTCAATAAAGCAAACAAAAACAAAAATACAACAACGGAAACATTTTTTACTGTTGATCAATTAGACTTTAAATCTTAGTACGGGTTTACTCAGGGGTGGCGAAATTAAATGTCCGAGTTGCCCGAGTCGTACATTTGCTTGTCTGGGCAACTGATTTTTTTTCAATTTAGTTGTCCGTGGACAACCAGTTGGGTCGAGGAATACAAAAAATGACATGATATTAAAGCCGTTATTAAGTTTTACATAATCTGATGTTGACACGCGATTACATTGTAAGTGCTATTTGCGGAGCAATCAAGCTAAAATACGGGCACTCTCCTGCGCAGTGATCTCCCATATTCCATAAGAGACCGGGAAAATGCCGCATTTTCAACATTCGTCCCGACTGTTAGACAGTGTACAGACTGGTTTCTTTATTTTTACAATCAGATGGAAATAAAAGTATCAAACTAAGATAATCAAAACACGGTCTACATGTACCTTGTTATGTCAGACAACTTTAACGGTAAAGATGGAATTGATGAGGTCCACATAAGATTACGATCAGAGCTCCAGATAATTTTTTATGATAAATAGTATTTCTCTCATGACTTTTTTTAGCTTATGAGTAAAATACAAAATCAAAGAATTTTGCGGGAGTTTTTGAAATACTCCAGCAAAATACTTTGATTTTGTATTATATATATTTTTTATACATGAACATGCAGAAAATGTGTATTAATAATAAAGAACATCTACTCTTGTTTGCATAAACATGCATTTTGAAATGGCTGATAAAATGATCCGAATTAGGGCACTGTTGGTTCAACTGATCATAATTGCACAAAATGCGTATGCCAATTTTTATGATGATTTGTTTCACTCATCCAAAGGCTAATTATGTGTAACATTGTTTCAATAACACTAGCTTTGCAAGATTAAAAGTGTGAGAAAGTCAGTTTATATACATGTAGTTCATAATATACTGCTATAACGAATGTACCATGGAAATGCAATTATAACTACTAAATAATACTCATTTTGATTTATTCCACATTATTTTACATTAATCAATAAATGCGTTTATAATTTATATAAACATTAACGGACAAGTGTAGTGCAGAACGGACAAGTTAAAGTTCCCTAATGGTTGTCCGTGGACAAGTATAGTTTTTTTAGATTTCGCCACCCCTGTACTGTAGATAAAATAGTTTAACTCCTCAAACCACACACACTTTTTCAGACGAATGCATAAGTTCGAAACCCAACTCTGTGATACCGTTGACAATATACTGCTGTTACTCGGTCACGTGCCGTCAGTACCTAGCAAAAACGAAAACGTAACCACATAACGTAGCACCAAACAAACATTCTTCAAATTTAATGCGTACAATACAATAGCTTGATCGAAAATGCTTTGCTTATTTAAAGGGGCCTTTTCACAGATTTTGGCATTTTTTTAACTTATTCATTAAATGCTTTATATTGATAAATGTAAACATTGGATCGTAAAAGCTCCAGTAAAAAATCAAGAATAAAATTTAAAAAAAAAAAGAACGTTGCCCGGAGCAGGTTTCGAACCAGTGACCCCTGGAGTCCTGCCAGAGTCCTGAAGTAAAAACGCTTTAGCCTACTGAGCTATTCCGCCGGGTTCACATGCGAGACGTATTTTATACGTTATATAAGCAATCTTCGTAGTTTCACAAAATTTAACGACAAAAACAGAACTCTCCAAATTATTCAATCGTTTCGCGTTGCAACGCTTTATAATTTTTAGGTTTTAAAATTGTCAAAAGATGCATATAATGGCTATATTAGAGCATGGTAAATGTTCAGTATTACTGTTTCCTCACAAATATCATAACCAAAACGAAAATTTGCGAATCTGAAACAACTTTTTTCAATTTTGTCAATTTACCAAAGCGTGAAAAGATCCCTTTAAGGTATTTCCTATTTAGAATTATTATTGTAACGCGGCGACAGTTTCATTTAGCAAGCGCCTGGATGACGGAGAAGGAAAACAGTCAAAGTTATTCAAACGCTCTGCGGACTAGATTTCATAGTCAAATAAAGCGTCTGACCAAATTATTTACGACGACATATATGCCTTTTCAATTTGACTTAATCTGTCGATGATTGTCTATGTATTTTTAAAGCCTCTGTACTTTCAGTTTCTATAACGATGCGAAATAAAAATGCCTAAAGAGGTCGAAAGTCGTCCGCGATTGTTGCGCCAAAATATCAGTCTATATGTTTGACTGTTACAAATATGTCAGTTAACATCGTTTTTTTATGTTTATATTAGTTTAAACCTATTTATTTTAGCTCGATTGCATCGAAAGCCTAAGGCTTATATAAATGCTCTCGAGTCCGTTTCCTGGGCCTAGAACCAGTACTTGGTGTGTTTGTGGGAGATCTAAAGAACGCTCCCACGGTGGGGATCGAACCCGTGACCTCCCGGTCGCTAGGCGGACACCATATCAATTACACCACGGCGACCTATGTTTATATTATGGACAGTTTCAAGGATTAAAGATGTTATGAAACATCAGTTTATTAAAGTTTATTATAATAGTTTACAGTTTCATTTAATCAATACAAGTGTGCAGCTTCAACAGAAGTAAAGCAGCAATGATTTTGAGGTATTCATTTTTATAACTCATTTCACCCTATTTCAAAAATGAAATCACCCTATTTTTCATAATCAATTGTTGAAAACCCTATTCCCCAAATAATTATTTGGGGGCACTGGTTTTATTATAATAGTATACTGTTGCTCTACCCTGCCCTATTAAATACAAACTTAACAGTGTTTGGAGCGTGCATTTCAGGGTTCCTTTGTCCTGCAGTCAACTCAGCGTCACGCGGCATAGGATGGAGACTCGTGACATGCTCGTGTTTGATCACCTGCTTTACAAGACTCACGTGTACGGGCGAAACATGGCGGCCTCCTACAAGAAATTCTTCTCGTACAACAAAGTCTAGACATTACCGAACGGAGTTCCCACCATGAAAAACGTGTAGCATTAGAAAATTATCATATTTTCTCTTTTTGTAGGGAGCATTCTCAGTATCGTTCCTTAACCATGGTTACCTTGATGTTCAAGTATGGCCACGAAAATTTAATGCATAGCAACTGATATGTGGTCGTTATATGGAGCACCCATATATCGTTTTGTTAACCCTTAAACTTGCGTGTATATGTGTATCTTTTTAATCTTTAATCTTTGGCATGGATGCATTACATTATTCAATTTGATAAGCTGTTCAGACGTAAATTTATAGTTAAGGATGAGTGTGTGTATTAATATTAAAAATAGCGTCGTGCATGTTTCTACAATTTCTTTCATTCAACAATGTCATACAACTCCCCGAAACACCCTATCACTTGTATCCAATTTATATATGTATATGTATGCGCGGCATTAAAACACATGACGTTGCATAATAAAAAATAAATGATGCTTTGTGAATTAAAATGCTCATTATTTCATTAACCTCTGCACATTTATGTCATCAGCAACACACATGTGAGTACCCCAAAAAATGTAATGCACACAGACTAAGTAGAATAACGTTCAGAGCACGGTGTTTGTAAACTCGTGATTGGCGCTTGATTTCACAAACATGTGTACTTGTCGTTGAAATTGTTATATGCCAGAGATCAAAATGGCGGTTATTAAGATTATAATCATGAGAAAGACTGATGATGATGACTGATGATGAACATAAACATTTGTGATTATTTCTATGATGATGATGGTGATAATTTTAACACACGCTATGGTCATAACGCTACTTCTATTGCTGCTGATTATAATGGCGAGGATTAGAAAGCGAAGAAAATAAAAAGATGGTTTCTTGTGTATTTGAATTATTCCGTCGATTCGTAATACTTCGGACACGAGTCGGATTAATTTAAGATCCCAGAGAAGCTTACGTAATTTTCTATTTTTAGTTTATTGGTGATACCGGAGCTTTTTTCAGAATTGTCACCCTTAAAACAGATACATGAATGCACTCAAAACACGAAACGAGGTCACGGAATTACGATGCCAAATTGCGATATTTATTTCATGATTGCGCATCGGAATTTCGCTTTGCAGTTTCGCTTTTTGACTTGGTTTCTCGTGCTTATAATATATGAAACAACGAGTTGCCTTAACGGAACACAAAATCGGAATGCAAATGATAGAACACAAATATTAAAAATGTATCACATACATGGAAATGTTAAGTATATATTAACGTTTAAGAAACAAAAATGGATTGTATTATATAAACTTTGCATTTTCCAATACTACTATTTTTGGGAAAAAAATCAACTGCTTATTTTGATATTTGAACAACTTTAAAATATTGCAAATATAATATAAATCAAAGCAAATACATGTAATGAAATTTACACAAACTAGGAATATTGTGAACAAATTCTTATTTGACATTTTAAGCACCAGCTGTCAAGGATGAGCAGCCATCCACCCAGCAGTCATTGGACGGTTTAATAGCATACATAATTTCAAAGCCGTGCAATCATAGTACAAGGATAAGCTGCCAACCACCCAGCAGTCATTGGACGGTTTAATAGCATACATACTTTCAAAGCCGTGCAATCATAGTAACCAATCGGATGATGATCTATGCACCTGAGTCTCGCTCTGGGGAAACAGGGCTTAATGCTTGTGCGTTAAGTGTCGTAACATATTAGCATTGAAGTCCGCCCAAGCTAATCGGGGACGATACTTTCTTCCTTACTTAGATTTTCGCTTAGAAGAGACTTAGTTGAACGCAAAATACCATAACATTGGCAAGTGTCGACCCTGATTAGCAATATCGGACTGCACAGGCCAATCTTGGACGACACTTTACTCCCGCGCATTAAGCCCCGTTTTCCCAGGACGCGATTCAAAAAAAATAATATTAAGATTTCTTCTTGTAAGTTTGTAATTTAGCCGTCGATCGGGTGGTCGGTCGGTAGGTCGGTCGGGCATTCGGATGGTCTATCCGAAGACATATCATTAATCAATGAATGTATAAAGCGTACATATATATTTCTTTCAGCAAAAATCATTTGTATTTTTGCTCAAATAAGGTTGATATATTCGTTTATTGACAGCGATATATGCTAATTAATTATGCTAAAACACTTCAATATGAATCTACTTATTTATTCGATTATGAACTTGTTTATCTATCAAATGGCGACTTTTCACGGTTATCAATTTGACCCATATCCACTCTCTGTCGTTGTGCACATAGAGAGTTACATGAAGGTATTAAGGTCATCCGTCTGACACACGTGCCCCCCCCCCCTCCGTATCTCTCCGTATAGCGCAATCAGAGGTGGACGAACAAGGACCGACCAGCGAATTTGAAGTCAGCGGTATTTTTGATAAGGGCCCTGTTTTATTTACCATCATACGACAAGTTATAGCTACGACTGAATTTAGTAATTTTAAATTCGACATTAACGATAGGTTTGTTCCTGTGATTTATGACGTTAAAGAAATCGTATCGTCATTTATGGTAACTTACCTTTTTCCAAACTGTTGGTTCATTTTTCACAAAATTCGGAAATAAGAATGCCTTATCATGTTAACATGTTCTTTGTACATGTATGTGTTTAGGCGATGTACTATGTACACGTCTTAAATAAAATGTCTGTCATTTAAGACATTAATGCAATTAAGTATTTACAAATGTCAGAACGTAACATGTTTGCGCCTTTAAGAGTTATTTCGATGTGAAGATCGTTCGATCGTGAACATTCCTGCTCAGGGAATATTTCTGAGATATTTCATTAAAAAACAAAGTCCTTATTCCGTGTTATTTAAAAGTTCAGTTACGTTTTTTTGTAGTGTCCAAAAAACTAGATAAAGATGAACATAGTTACGGCCAGTTTTAAATAAAAGACGCGTGGAAGACACTAAGAATTGTTTTAATACAATTCTGACCTTAAGTTATTTTAGATGATTTAAAAACGTTTAGATTGAGAAAGAAAAAAAATCATCATAGCGTAAATACTTATGTTTAATAACATGACAGATTGACAGAAAGCCGCGTTAGTTTAAACCTATTTATTTTAGCTCGATTGCATTGAAAGTACTTACTACTTATTTGAAATGCTCTCGAATCCGTTTCCTGGGCCTAGAACCAGTACTTGGTGTCTTTTGGAGGAAATCTAAAGAACGCTCCCACAGTGGGGATCGAACCCGTGACCTTCCGGTCGCTAGGCGGATACCATGTCCATAAACCACGGCGTTGATAAGCCTTTACTCAATTGAGGTTAATATGGTAGACATATGATCTTCTTAATGCATATTTAGTAACAGTGTTATCAAACATCGGACAGCCCTTTTATATTTTACGTTTTTGGAAACGACGTCTTTTGCAAAATAGTAACACGCGCGAGGTGCAGCGCTGTTTTAGTGCCAATAATAATGACATAAGTATTCATGACGCTGTTATTCACAAATGGGTCGGATGTCATTTGGGCGTCGATTTTGATTCTACTTATTTGTAATGGTACAGTGATGGTAATACTGTTTTTGTTTTGTTTTATGGAGTGTTGTAATTGTGAAAATCGTTATTTTCTTAATAAATAGAACTTGATTTTATCAGGAACATACTTCAGTAAACAATTAAGATAAAGATTTCTGTTGTTGACGTATTAAAGATTTGGTATTTATTCAATCATCAATATAAAGTAGCAATTCTACTGGTAGTTCTAGAAGCACACATGTCAAAATAGCAGTAACATGTAGTTTGAGAGGAGAAGTAATTATAGTTGTTAAAATTCCTTTAGTATTATTATATGAAAAGTCAAATCGTTTATAATCGCAGCTAAATGTCAAGTACCTTGGAACCCCGGAACTCCCCTCGCTCGCGTTGGTATGAGGTGGCATGCACTTCCGATCAGCGGCGACACGTACCGAAAGTGCAAAGACATGTGCATGCAGTTGTGCCACGATGGCTACACGCTAAGCACCACAACAGATGAGACTGGCTGTCAGACGTGCGCATGCATGGATTCAGAGCCGTGTAGAATTATCACTTGATCTGTGGTAGTGTTGGTGATGATGATGGTGGGGGACCGGGGGTGATGTTTTTTGAGCGGGTAATGTTTTTGGAAGTGATGATGCTGACGAAGAATAGTAGAAGGATGAGAATAGTAATGATTTTTATGATGGTGCCGATTGATTATGATGTAGGTGGTGGTGCTACTGCTTCTGAGGCTGCTTCTAATGATGATGATAAGGTTGATTATAACCATGTTGCTCATGATGTTGATGATGATTTTGAAGATATCCATGATGATGATGATGATGTGTCGGTTGATGATGGTAGCGGCAGGGATGCTATTGTATTCGATGATTATGATCATGATGCCGGTTCTGATAATGATGATTATTATTATTATTATTATTATGATGATGATGATGATTATGATGATGATGATTATGATGATGATTACATGTTTAAGAATTTTCACTTTAGAGAAAAAGTATAGACTCTCCACCAATACCATTCTAGGATCTTTGCAACATTCCGCGTCACAGCAAAATTGGAATAAACCACAAAAGAACCAACCACTACAGCATCCGGTATGAGCTCTTCAAGCGGCAACGGGCTCTCATCATCCGGGAGCGGTGACGGCGCAAGTGCTGGAAGAGACTCTTGTGGATCTGGTTCAGGAACCGGAAGCAGTGGCGGGGGTTGTGATCCCTGAAATGCAGCGTCGGTTTGAGACAGTGACGGGAGCGCTTCAGGTGGCGGGATGGACGCATGAGGAGCTATTAACGTCGTTAGCGGGCGTCTTCTAGTTGTTTCGGGCCGATGTGTCCGGGAAGCGGAGGTTCTGTTATTTCGTTTTTTCATTTAACAACATCAACAAATTATGAGGCTCGTTCTTGTAAAACGGAGTTTAATGCATAAATTATGTTAAAAGGAGTTCGCGCATGCTAATCAGGGACGACAGTTTCCTCTTTTAAGGAATTTACTGTTTAAAAGAAGTATCTTCTGGACGAAATTACCAGTCTTGGCGGGAAGTGTCGTCCCTGTCTTGGCGGGAAGTGTCGTCCCTGTCTTGGCGGGAAGTGTCGTTCCTTATAAGCCTATGCGGACTGCACATACTGATTTGAGACGTTTATAAAGCATATGTATTTAACCCAATATTCAAAGAACGCGGCTAATATAGTGTCCATTATTTGGTCGAGGGGTTCCGAGTTGTATCACCGCTCTCATAATTTCCACCCATAAAGAAATTGGTTAGCATTCAACTAATGTAATAGTGTCTTAATGCGGCAAATTTTAAAATACACTAATACGGTGTTTAAATAAAAAGACAAATAACAGATGACCCCGTTGATGGTATCCTTATCAAAAACCTCAATATGCGTAGATGACATGTTGTACTTCATGTTATGGTATAACACATAGATGACATTTTGTACTTCATGTTATGGTAAAACACATAGACAACGCCCTTGTCTCTATTTCAATTTAAGTTTTGACCTGTTTATTTTCATGCCCACACTGAATGGGTAACATGATAAATTGCACATGTCCTTCCATCCGATCACCCGTGGTTAACCGATTGAATAACATTAATGTGTAAATGAATGTAAAGAAAGGCCTTATGTGTGCGACGACTTTTTGAAGAATAATCTCAATTAGTTTTTTGTAATATGTATATTAAAGCGGGACTGCACGATTTTTATATGTGTTAAATTGTAATAAATTGATAAAAAAAATATGTTACAATAACACAAAATAGTCAAGAAAAAAATTATACATTGAAGACCAATTTCATAAAATGCAGCAAAGACAGATTAGCGCCCCGAGCCGATTGTGACGAAGATATTTCGTACATATGTTCCTACAATAACCGAAGCATTCGTCTTTTTTATTTCATTCAAAATAAAATTTAAAGAATACCTACAAACAAATCATTGATATATATGTATGCTCATTTGTTAATTTTTCTATGTTAATACTTTGTTGTGATGTGTCTGATGTGATTTATTTGAAAGATTAATTTTTGAAAGATTGATTTTTGTATCACATTTTGCATATTTTGTATTATCATAATCATCATCGTCATCATTATCATCGTCGTCGTTGTCTTCGTCGTCGTCGACGTCGTCGGAATTGATAAGGAAGTTATTATAACATTTAACTGTATAGTTCATTTTCTTTTTTCCCTTGTTTGTTCGTATGCATGTTTCAAAATATATACTTGTGTTTTGTTACTGAAGCAGGGGTGTCAATTTACCGAAATCTTAAATCCTGAAAATCATCCTAGAATTTGGGGACCAGAGTCAAAAGAGTTTTAATGATTCATTAAATTATGTTTCCTTTGTAAACAATATGCCAAATGTCAATAATTTGTGTTTAAGAGTGACATTTTGTGACAAGAATGCTTAAAATAACCAAAACAATCCTCTGATTTATATCAATATCAAAAGTTTTCCTTGAAGGCTTAAATCCTGAATTCAGGATTAATCCTGAAAATTGACACCGCTGTGAAGACCACATTGTAAAAAAGAAATTATTTCTTAATGTGAATTCTTCATGAAATAAAGTTATTATTATCATTATTATTATTAGTTAGTGTTTGTGTGTCGTATGAATAGATATCGTTGATGGAAATTAACATGATCCGTAAAAATAAATTTAGATTCACATCGTACATGCATTATATGCATGCTGTCGAATTCGACTATAATACAGAAATTTTCGATTTCAGAATAAAATATTGTTGAGAGTGGAAACTCAAATATGACGACAGTAAAACTCAAACAAGCATTGTTAAATTTAACATGATCAAAATCACTTACCTTGTATTGACTTGAGTCGATCTCTGTTGTAGAGTCTTTATACGTACTTCTGTTGTTTTGCACTGGCTGAACCACAAGAATTATGTAGTCGTTTCTTAATAGTCACGAAACAACATACTTAATGCATATGTTTATAGACTTTTATTTTCCTCCATTCACGGAGAGCATAACATATAATACAAGCAAGGAAGTACAATAAAGTATATACACACACATGAGATCATAAATGAAACAACTCAATACATTCAGTTAGATTATTTACAAAGATAAGTATAACTAACTATGTAGATGATAAATAATTGTTAATTCCTAATGAGAATACTCACATTGAAATAATAATTAAAATCATATTTTGTTCAGTGTACTTTATTCGCCGAGGATATGTCTTAAAGCGAAAGCGAAAATAAAGACATAATAGACGAATATACTTAACATGTGTCATAGGTTTTGCCTTCCACGGAAGGCTGCTATATAGTGTTAAAATACACTAATATAGATTGGATAGACATGTAAACATATGTGTAAACAAGAGTTCCGCGGTCGGAGATGACCGCATTGAAGCCGGATTTTTGATTTAAATGACAGGAAAGTACCTTTCGTGTTTTTGTCAATGCAATACTTAAATTACTGAAATATTGTTCAAAGGTCAAAATGAAATGTAAGTACTTTTCAAGGCATGAGCAAACCTTGTGTTATGTTTTGAATGCATGCATATACATGAACAACAATAACATTTAAGGTCACAAATATGAACTTGAATTGACAATTAGGAAAGTTTGATCTCAATTTTTTTATTAGCAAATTAGTAACATATTGTTTGAAGTTTCCATCAATTTCATTATCAAATGTAAGAAAATAAACTTTAACATTTTTACATTCAAGGTCACAGTGACCTTGACCTTCAAATGAATGACCTTGAAATGTCCAGTGGTTACTTACTAGTTCTGGCCAACCTTCATGTCAAGTTTCAAGACTCTAGGTCCAAGCATACCAAAGTTATAACAACTTTAACATTTTTATATTGAAGGTCACAGTGACTTTCACCTTCAAATGAATGACCTTGAAATGACCAGTGGTCATCTGTTAATCCTGGCCAACCTTCATGTCAAGTTTGAAGACTCTAGGTCCAAGCATACCAAAGTTATACCATGAAATAAGAACTTTAACATTTTTACATTCAAGGTCACAGTGACCTTGACCTTCAAATGAATGACCTTGAAATGACCAGTGGTTACTAACTAGTTATGGCCAACCTTCATGTCAAGTTTCAAGACTCTAGGTCCAAGCATACCAAAGTTATAACAACTTTAACATTTTTTATATTGAAGGTCACAGTGACCTTGACCTTCAAATGAATGACCTTGAAATGACCAGTGGTCATCTGTTAATCCTGGCCAACCTTCATGTCAAGTTTGAAGACTCTAGGTCCAAGCATACCAAAGTTATACCATGAAAGGTCCAAGCATACCAAAGTTATAACAACTTTAACATTTTTTATATTGAAGGTCACAGTGACCTTGACCTTCAAATGAATGACCTTGAAATGACCAGTGGTCATCTGTTAATCCTGGCCAACCTTCATGTCAAGTTTGAAGACTCTAGGTCCAAGCATACCAAAGTTATACCATGAAATAAGAACTTTAACATTTTCGAGCACGCCGCCCGCCCCCCCGCCCGCCCGCCCGACAACATCAATCTATAAGCCGAGATTTTTTCGAAAAAAATCCGGCTAAAAACACAAAAGAACACACAAAACCTGGCTCAGAGCGTCTAACACTAGTTCGGGATGCAAACAGCAGCATTGCACAATTTAAAATGCACAAAATATGAGTCAACAGTTTCAGATATCATTTTCAGCAACGATGCACTTTGTTCTAAGCCACTTAAGTGGATGAAGCGCGAGAATTCCGTTATACCGATGCATTCAATTAGAGTTGTCCATAAATGTTTTCGCTTATCCTCTAACAGGTGGCAATAACACAACTTATGAATTACGAGATTAAGGTTATATTACACTAATTCCGATTCCCATAGGGTCCCATTATAAAACTGACAACTTTCACAGCATTTTTCTTGCCTTTTCGACGTATCAATTTTTCCGAACCTGGTATCATTTTAAAGATGGATCTGTCCTCTTCCAATAATTGCAATCAAAAACATACCGTCTCGCAACTTCTAAGAAAGTAAATCGCTGTCGAATGAATCCACCGTAGAAAAACGTGTTTCGGAATCCTAATTTCGACAAAAGCCCCACACAATAGAAAACACACCCTCAAAAGTCCATCTTTTAAGTTAGCTTCCAATCCAAGGCATCAAAGTACTCCAGACACATACAGGATATTACAAATAACGGTTTAATAACCACAAAAGACATGTCTCACATTGTTAAATGGCTTATATTCAAGAAGAGAAAAGGAACTCTTTAGAAATAGGCACTACTTTCGAATGGACCACGGAGGGATACACAATGATTTAGTGTAATGTAACCTTAACGGTTTTCAGGCAACAATGTCTGCATTCTCGTACATACTGTCTCGACACAAACATACCAATGCTATTCAATATAGTCAATATATTCAATATTCAATATATTCAATATAGTTTTACACACGTTAATTATTCTTGGGTTGTCTTTTGCTACTCTCGAAACGTCACGAAACAACATACTTAATGCATATGTTTGCCAGTTATATTTAGTTTTGCCTGTTGTATTTCCACTATCATATAACTTTAAGCTATGTAATGAATCTTCGTATCCATGACTGTATTTTTCTTGAACTATGTTACGCTCGATTCCAAACTCATGGACGATGTTGTTGTAAAATGTTAGTGTTTTTCAACACAATGTATACTTATCTACATAACAACGCAGTAGGGTTCATTTTAAAGCGGGTATATACGATCTTGTCAAATATTTATTGATTAATATAAAATGTGTAAAAAACTTATTATACATATATTGCAATATAAACTAAAATAAAAGTTAAGAAGAACATGTGTCGAAAAATGCTAAATAAGCCAGATATTTAATTCTGAAATCGAAAAAGGCTGTGCAGCCGAATTCACCAGCATGTATATCATGCATGTACGATGTGAATCTAAATTTAGTTTAACGGTTCATTTGAAATTCCTGCAGCGATATCGATTCATACGACACATGAACACTTACTAAAAAGACGAATGCATTGGTTATTGTAGGAAAATAATTACGAATTATCTTCGTCACAATCGGCTCGGGGCGCTAATTTGTATTTGCTGTATTTTATAAAATTCGCCTTAAATGTATCATTTTTCTTGCATATTGTGTGTTATTATAACATATTTGGATCAATATTTTACAATTCAGCACATATAAAAATCGTATATACCCGCTTTAAATACTTTGTGATGATGTAATTTGTAAATATCGTCTTAGAGTTCTTTCCAACATTTTCGTGGCAGCCATCTTGTTTTAACCGTCAAGGTCATAATACACCAAATAGTTTTCCTATATAATTCAATGTAAAAGCGACAACTTTGAGCGAAAATAAATTCAACATTTTGCACATAGAGACCCCCATAATCATACCTTTTCTTAAAGGCCATTCTAAGCGGAATCGATTTATGCAATAAAAAAGATATGTCATGTACAATGCAAGAAAGAACTTGACACAAATCAAAATCGACTGTTTTTGCAACTTTTTTTTCGGCCGTTTCTTAGTGGAATGTAACCTTTTCTAGTGCAATGGTTTACTATAGTCTTCAAGTGTATCATATTTCAGGGATTCAGTAGTGAACACCTATTCATGCCCTACCAATATCTCCGCAAGATAACACCTGAATAATGGTAAAAAGTGTAAAACATGCCTTCCTGTCAACTATGATATTTTTTTAGAGAGTACAGCCCTACATGAAGCGATCATTTAGTGTATTGTAACCTCAATATCGGCTAAGTGGGGAGGTATAAAACCCGGAAATATCCGGAAAACCCGGAAATCATTAAGGTAAAACCCGGAACCGATATAAATGGTTATAACTTCATTATTATTCGTCCGATATTAATTATAATGGTACCGTTGAAAAGAAGATCCTCTACAGATTCTAACCATATCAAAATATTTTATGGCAGGGTCGTAGTCGGTCTGTAAATCGCGGACAAAGTCGACCTGTTTTGACTTTTTTTTTAACACACGCAAATGCCGTAAAGAAAACCCGGAACCGATATAAATGGTTATCATTTCATTATTATTCGTCCGATATTAATTATAATGGTACCGTTGTATAGAAGATCCTCTACAGATTCTAACCATATCAAAATATTTTATGTCAGGGTCGTATTCGGCCTGTAAATCGCGGACAAAGTCGGCCTGCTTTTACGTTTTTTTTACACACGCAAATGCCGTAAAGAAACCCGGAACCGATATAAATGGTTATTACTGCATTATTATTCGTCCGATATTAATTATAATGGTACCGTTGTAAAGAAGATCCTCTACAGTTTCTAACCATGTCAAATATTTTATGGCAGGGTCGTAGTCGGCCTGTAAATCGCGGACAACGTCGGCCTGTTTTAACGTTTTTTTTACACATGCAAATGCCGTAAAGAAAACCCGGAACCGATATAAATGGTTATAAATGCATTATTATTCGTCCGATATTAATTATAATGGTAACGTTGTAAAGAAGATCCTCCACAGTTTCTAATTACATATAAAATAGTTTATGGCAGGGTCAGAGTCGGCCTGTAAATCGCGGACAAAGTCGGCCTGTTTTAACGGTTTTTTACACACGCAAATGCCGTAAAGAAAACCCTGAAAAGGAAAAAGGGGTTATTTACATTATTATTAATTCGATATTAATTATAATGGTACCGTTGCAAAGAAGAACCTCCACAGTTTCTAACCATGTTAAAATATTTTATGGCAGGGTCAGTGCCAACCTGTAAATCGCGGTCAAAGTTGACCGAAAAATACCGTTTTGTTTTTGTACACAAAACAATGCCTTGAGGAAAACACGGAAAAGCTATAAGGGACTATAAAAGCATCCTTTTTCTAACCGACCATACATTTTTGGTACCGTTGTTATGGTTTTCTTCCACTGTTTCTAAATATGTAAAAAAAATTGTGAGAAAGCATAATATGAAATAAGGCGATGCATCAAAGCGAGCTCAATTAATCTGTAATAGAAGAAACCACGGACTCTAGAAGACAAGATACAATATACGCACCTTGAAGAAACTAACACACAACTTATATACAGATAATATTTGAATTAAATCATTAAAGGCACTTCCTAGCAGAAGAATCTGGAGTTCGTAAAGACTGTTATAAAAATAACGAAATGAACTTTCAATTATTACTTTAATCAGCAATTCAACAACAAACGGGCCATGTTAAAGGGTGTCATATGACCTAATGAACTGAGCTGTTAGCCCAAAACCCCGCCCAAAACAGCTTGTCATACTATCCGTTGCCAGCCTTGCAACCACAATTTACCTACGAAGGTCAGATCGGGATTCGAACCCGAAACCACCCATTAGCCATCTAAATAAGATATGATTCCGGCCTGGGTTGCTCTACCAATTAAGCTATTCTGACCTTTTGAAAAATATATGGGAAAACTGCAATTCTGTTGAATAGCATGATTAACTTGCTTAGAAACACTTTTCCAAAGAATTACATGTACATTTCATTGAAATTGTTTTATGATTTAGAACGGTATATTGTCAGTTCAAAAGGTCACACGAGGCAATGTTTGAAAAGCCCACAAAAGCTTCCGTTTGTAAATTAGTGATAAATTGCCGACTGTGTAGTTCAGATAAACCCTTTTTTGCAAGGCGTGCTCATACTTTTGTAAGATACGCTAAAAAGAAGTACAATTCCCTTTACCAAAATATGAATCATTTTCTGCACACATGAAATGCAAATTATTTCATTGTGAATGAGATACTAATAGACTGATGTAATGACAGCGATGAATTGAAAGAATCTGTTTGTCTTACATGTACACTATACATGAAAGGAAGGTATCATTGATCTCGTTTATTTTATATATATTATTATGAAAAATTATTCCGTTAAAGGCATAGTCAAACGGAAAAACTTTTCATGGTTATTATAATATATCATTCCTTCACTAAAATGAATGATATATCTTTGGATAGTTGTCAATTTTGTGGTTTAAATTTGAAATGTCATAATATGTAACGTCTCTTACAGAGTATATTATATATACGATATGAAAATGTCCCTTTAATTGACAATGGGCGATTTGACACCATTGAGTTAATGATGTTAGCACAGATGACATAATAGTTTCAGATTTTAATTCGCACCTTTCGCTTAACTCAACGTTCAATGGCACGCGCACTTATTATTGCAACTAATGCAAGCTATAATTAATATGTGAATACTTTCTAAAACACCACTATCCTGCGAAAATGGATCTTATTTAATTGTGGTTTCCTCTTCTGTTGTCCGTCGACTTTAAGAATAATATGTCAGTAATAAAAGTATTGTACAGATTCACATGCTTTTTAATAAATGAAAGAATCAAATGTGTCCAATTCATCTTTTTCAGTGCGCTTAATGTATCTTCTTTACCTGTGACTACGTGCTTATTTTTTCGAAGAAATGTGTCTTATTGATATAATACTACATGCTATACTGCCAGGGTCATGCGAAAATGGGATCTTATTTCATAATATCCAACTTCACACTTTATTAGCGCCGTCTTAATTAAGGCTATGTCTATTTAAAGAACAGATTACGGGGCGCCCAGATTGCAGTGAAGTTTATACTAATGTGCAACAATGATGTGGGTCCACTCTCGTTGTTTATTTTAAATGTACATAACCATTTGGCAATAAATGACATCAGTTATTTTCAGTAAATCCAATTTGTTCATAACAGTAGCAAGGTGCCTGAGATAGAGCTGATAAATAGGGATAACCACAGCGGGTGGCTAATACACAGTGTAGACTTCCCCTGTTTTATTATTGGAATTGTTTTTTATCTGATTGGAATTTATGAAGTGTATTAATTCGGGTCTGTTGGCGATCATTTTATGTGAAAAACTGTGTTTGTTACATAATTTCAATCGTTATGCTTTTAAACACAATTTCATGAAACCATTTAATTAAATACATTGGCGCGTTGGAACATGAATTATAAATCAAGCTGAGTGGTATCAGTTTTTAAATCGCATAACTCGCTTGAATCAACGTTCAATGTCACGCACGCTTAACAAAATTATAAGAACATCACGTGATTCATTATATTTGTTTAAAAAAAGTATGTACACATATTATATGTAATACATTGTTATATTTTGTTTTTGTTTGTAATCAACAAGAAAAAAAACATTATCATATATAAAGCGCTTTACCTTTGCAAAATTCTACATTACATAAAGAAGTATCGTATTTGTTAAAGTGAACATGCTTGACATATTTATAATGCATTATTTGTAGTACATTTGACCTTTAACTTTATGCAATCCACATTTTTTAGCGTCGTATTGTAACAGTAGCAGACAACAGGCATCAGGTTAATAAGAATAACTGATGTATTTATTAAACGTGAATGAAATTTGAAATTACAAATAATAGTATAACATTATTCGTCTATCAATGGTCATTAAAAGGTATGTTTAAAAGCAAAAAATATCAAAATGTTTGCCGAAATAAACAACTGTGCTGTGTTTGTGTCACGCTCTAATTGGTGGTATTTAGGTCGGTCCATACAATCACCGAAAAGCACCGAAAAGCACTCAATTTCTCTCTATATATATGCAATATATCGTTTCTAGCGTGTATTAACGGGTTTAATTAGTTATAAATGGTTATATGATTGTATGTCTATACTCCATTTTGCCCAAAATTGGATAAATATCGGCAATATACCGACCGAAAAGCACTTCATGTGAAGACCGAAAAGCACTCAATTTCTCGCTGTATAAATGAAAAATTGCGTTTCTTTTGTGTGTAAACGGATTAAATTAGTTATAAATGGTTATATTTCATGCATATTTATACTACCTTTTGTTTATTATGAGGTATTAATGCCCAAAATTGGATAAATATCGGCAATATACCGACCGAAAAGCACTTCATGTGAAGAACGAAAAGCACTCAATTTCTCGCTATCTATATATATATGAAAAATTGCGTTCCTATAAACGGATTTAAATTAAATAAAAGTTAAGAAAAACATGTGTGGAAAAATACCAAATAAGCCAGATACTTCATTCTGAAATCGTAAATGCTTTACAGATTAAAACTTTAATTTACGGATCATTGTAATTTCCTGCATCGATATCTATTCATACGACACACGAACACTAACACCGATCTTAATTAAGCAGACAAATGCTTCTGTTATTCACAAATTCACACGAGCCGCACTTTTATAAAGGATAATAACTGCATATACACTTATATTTGCAAATGCAGCAGCATCTTACTTAAACAAATCCCAGAAAAAAAATGAATATCAACCAACAGAACCGACAGAAATGATTCGATGTACGATGTGAATCAAAATTTAGTTTAAGTAATACGACACAAAGAAACTTTTTTAGTTTACGGATCATTTCGGCTTAGAGGACTGAGACAGTCATGTAAAATATCGAATATAATATATATGATTTATAAACAACTGGTAGCAAGTTATAAATATATCGGCAATATACCAACCGAAAAGCACTTCATGCTGTTTCTCATCTTATACGTAAATTGGTGTATATGTTTTAAGTATTTCTAATTGACGTGAAACTCTTAAATAGAAATTGCAGATTGACTTTTAGTTAATGTGCTTTGTATTAATAATAGCGATTTTAATCGTTCCTTTAAAACCATTTATTGCGCGAGCATCGAGACACTTTTGAGTTAATGATGTTAGCACAATTCAAGCTGACATAATAGTATCAGTTTTTAATTATGTGTAATTTCATTCGCACCTCTCGCTTAACTCAACGTTCAAAGGCACGCGCACTTTCACACTTTATTAGCGCCGTCTTTAATCTGTTCTATCTCTATTTAACGAACAGATTAATGTGAACTTAATTAACACAATTGTTTAAACTAATGCAAGCTAGAATTAATATATGACTACTTGGTATACAATCAGTATCAGTCGAAAATGGATCTTATTTAATTGTGGTTCCTTCTTTGAACTTATGCTGTCCGCCGACATTTAGAATAGGTAGTGTCTGTAATAAATGTATTGCTTCAGATTCACATGTTTGTTTTTTTAAGATATGAAAGATGCAAATGTGTCTTACTTATATTGTTTTCTGGTCTTTAAGCTGTCTTATATATGTGACTACGTGCTATTCTTTGGAGAAATGAAAGATTCAAATGTGTCTTATTTATATTTTATCCATGTATCATGTGTATTCAGTGTCATGCGAAAATAGATCTTATTTCGTAATTTCCACCTTCCCACTTTATTAGCGCCGTCTTTAAATAGTTCAGTAAAATAATTAATTTAATATAATGTGCAACGGTGAGGTGCATCAATTCTCGTTGTTAATTTAAAGTACACACCACTTCAGCAATAAATGAAATCAGTTATTTTGGCTGTAAATCCAATTTTTTCAGTACAGTAGCCATGTTCCTGTGTATTGAGCTGATAAGATCACCACAGCAAGTTGCTAATACACAGTGTAGACTTAAATGAAATCGGTTATTTTGACTGTAAATCCAATTTTTCCAGTACAGTAGCCATCATGGCCATGTTCCTGTGTATTGAGCTGATAAGATCACCACAGAGGGTTGCTAATACACAGTGTAGACTTCCCCTGTTTTATTATAGTATTTGTTTTTAACCTGCTTGGAATAAATGCCGTGTATTTATTCGGGTTTGATGGCGTTATGTTAAAGGTCATTTAATGCGAAAAGCGGGTTTTCTGACATAATTTTTCAATCATTTAAATTAAAAAAATAAATAATGAAACAATGAACATATATATGTAATTTAATTCGCAACTCTCGCTTAACTCAACGTTCAATGGGACGTGCATAGTTCTTTTTATAGATTATGTACAAATATAACATGCTATACATTGTTTTGTTTATTTACTCAAGAAGTACAAGAAAGAAACATTGTTATGTATAAAGCGCTTTACTTTTGCAAAATTCTACATTAAATAAAGAAATATCGTATTCTTTGTTAAGCGTACGTGCTTGATATATATTCATAAAATAGCATTTTTTTTTAAACAATCGGACTTTAACCTTTAATTTGATGCAAATGAAAAGAAGAACTGCCTTGTTTATTTTTAAACTTAATTCAATATTTAACGAAGTCATTATTGACTAAATAAATATGTACATTTTTCAATCCATTAAAATCGGCCTCTTTAGTTCACTTTCATGTATATATAGAATAATTGAGTGCCTTTCGGTGTTTCTGTGCTGGCGCGATAGTGCTTTTTGGTGGCAAATAAAAATACTATTGTGCTTTATCTTTAAACTTAAATCAATATTTAACGAAGACATTAATGACTTAATTAATACGTACATGTTTTCAATCCATTATAAATTGCACTTATAGCTTACTTTTAAGTAAATATGAAGAAATTGAGTGCTTTTCGGTGATTCTGTGCTGTCGCGGGAGTGCTTTTCGGTGTTCACATGAAGTGCTTTTCGATCGGTATATTGTCGATATTTATCCAATTTTGGGCATGAATACATCATAATAAACACAAGGTAGTGTAACTATGCATGAAATATAACCATTTATAACTAATTTAGTCCGTTTACACACAATAGAAACGCAAGTTTTCATATATATAGCGAGAAATTAAGTGCTTTTCGGTCTTCACATGAAGTGCTTTTCGGTCGTAGGAATAGGTCCATTGTTTACATTACAATGGTATCAAATAATGTATGGTCGGTTGGGAAAGTGATGATTTTATAACCACTTTCACCTTTTCCGGGTAGTCCTAAAGGCATTTGCGCGTGTAAAAAACGTTAAAATAGGCCGACTTTTACCGCGATTTACAGGCTGAATCTGAACCTGCCTTAAAATATTTTTACATGGTTAGAAACTGTGGAGGTTCTCCTGTGCAACAATACCATTATAATAAATATCGAGTCAATAATACCGTTTTTATAACCCCGTTTACCTTTTCCGGGTTTTCCTTAAGGCATTTGCGTGCAGGGTTTTTTTTTGGCCCGAGTTTATAACCAAAATTTGGCTATGTTCCCAATCCCAAAAAGTATACTTTTCCCCCAAAATGTGGCAAAAATTCCCAATTGCCAAAAAAAAAAAAATTTTTTTTTTTTTAGAAAGAAGTCTTATGTGTATTTTATCTCAATTTTAATTCAATTACATCTAACAAAGTATTATATGATTTTTTCTTTTAATTTGAATGATTATAAAGGGTTAAATCAAATTTAGTATTTCCCTAATTAGTGGACTTTTCGTGTGGAAAAAAAGGCTAATGAATTTATTTTCCCAATTTCATGAAAATGCCGTTAAAATTCCCAATTCCAAAGCCATGGGCTATCTTCCCAAAAAGTGAAAAAAAACCTGGCGTGTGTAAAAAATCCCGTTAAAACAGGCTGACTTTGACCGCGATTTACAGGCGGACTCTGACCCTGCCATAAAATATTTTGACATGGTTAATAACTGTAGAGTATCTTCTTTACAACGGTACCATTATAATTAATATCGGACGAATAATAATGCATTTAAAACCATTTTTGCTTTGATGCTTCGCCTTATTTCATATTATGCTTTCTCACAATATTTTTTTTACATATTTAGAAACAGTGGAAGAATACCATAACAACGGTACCAAAAATGTATGGTCGGTTGGAAAAAGGATGCTTTTATAACCCCTTTTAGCTTTTCCGTGTTTTCCTCAAGACATTGTTCTGTGTAAAAAAACACGGTATTTTTCTGTCAACTTTTACCGCAATTTACAGGTTGACACTGTCCCTGCCATAAAATATTTTAACATCATTAGAAACTGGGGAGAACCTTCTTTGCAACGGTACCATTATAATTAATATCGGACGAATAATAATGTTTTTATAACCCCTTTTACCTTTTCCGGGTTTTCTTTACGGCATTTGCGTGTGTAAAAAAACCGTTAAAACAAGCCGACTTTGTCCGCGATTTACAAGCCGGCTCTGACCCTGCCATAAACTATTTAATATATTATTAGAAACTGTGGAGGATCTTCTTTACAACGGTACCATTATAATTAATATCAGACGAATAATAATGTTTTTATAACCCCTTTTACCTTTTCCGGGTTTTCTTTACGGCATTTGCGTGTGTAAAAAAACCCCGTTAAAACAGGCCGACTTTGTCCGCGATTTACAGGCCGACTACGACCCTGCCATCAAATATTTTGACATGGTTAGAAACTGTACAGGATCTTCTTTACAACGGTACCATTATAATTAATATCGGACGAATAATAATGCATTTATTACCATTTATATCGGTTCCGGGTTTTCTTTACGGCATTTGCGTGTGTAAAAAAAAACGTTAAAACAGGCCGACTTTGTCCGCGATTTACAGGCCGACTACGACCCTGCCATAAAATATTTTGACATGGTTAGAAACTGTAGAGGATCCTCTTTACAACGGTACCATTATAATTAATATCGGACGAATAATAATGCATTTATAACCATTTATATCGGTTCCGGGTTTTCTTTACGGCATTTGCGTGTGTAAAAAAAACGTTAAAACTTTGTCCGCGATTTACAGGCCGACTACGACCCTACCATAAAATATTTTGATATGGTTAGAATCTGTAGAGGATCTTCTTTACAACGGTACCATTATAATTAATATCGGACGAATAATAATGCAGTTATAACCAAATTTACCATTTATATCGGTTCCGGGTTTTCTTTTCGGCATTTGCGTGTGTAAAAAAAACGTTAAAACAGGCCGACTTTGTCCGCGATTTACAGGCCAACTACGACCCTGTCATAAAATATTTTGATATGGTTAGAATCTGTAGAGGATCTTCTTTACAACGTTACCATTATAATTAATATCGGACGAATAATAATGAAGTTATAACCATTTATATCGGTTCCGGTTTTTCTTTACGGCATTTGCGTGTGTAAAAAAAACGTTAAAACAGGCCGACTTTGTCCGCGATTTACAGACCGACTACGACCCTGCCATAAAATATTTTGATATGGTTAGAATCTGTAGAGGATCTTCTTTACAACGGTACCATTATAATTAATATCGGACGAATAGTAATGCAGTTATAACCATTTATATCGGTTTCGGGTTTTACCTAAAAGATTTCCGGGTTTTCCGGATATTTCCGGGTTTTATACCTGCCCGGCTAAGTAGCGAAATTATGTTTTTCTCCCGAAAACGAGTTGAGGTTCGTCTTCAAAACGCTAAATTAACTTCTCATGTGTAATTTGAACCCATTTATTTGTAAACATGTTGTTTTTACGAGAAAATAATACTTTGGCCTTTGAAATGCTATTGTAAACGACGCGCACCTAGCTGCCACATTAGTATCGATTTGCTTCGTCATGCCACAGGAGCTGTGGCGTTCCACAAAAATTGTGGCACGACACAATGTGGTGCCACATTGGGGT